>NW_025230355.1:5631-14858 GCF_018294505.1 Triticum aestivum | reverse complement strand
AATCACAAACTTGTGATTCACACAAATTTCAAAGAATTCAAATTTTAACTATTCAAATTTGAAAAGTAATGGCACTAACAGAAAGTTTATAATTTTTTTGACCTAAAAGCAAAAACAATTAAAAAATAAAGAGAAAAACAAAAGGAAATAAATAATGCAAAAAACAAAACAAAAAACTGAAAAAAAATAAAAAAAATTGCCACCTATTGGGCCACCACGGCCTGAATACGACTAGAAACCCAACATGGGCCAGGATTCAGGCCCGCAGAAGGCCCAATAGGCCCACAGGCAAAGCAGTGTCAGATTAGGCCCATAGGCCTGCAGTTCAGAGGAGTTCGAGAGGGAGGAGGCAGCAGAGCTTATAAACAGGTGTTGGGCGCTATCAACTAGCGAGGTGGGACTAAACTCCCACCACCACGCCGCTGTGCAAGGCCATTAGTCCCGGTGGGTGGCACGAACCGGGACCAATGCCCACCTTTGCTACCGGTTCGTGGCACCAACCGGTACCAATGCTCCCCTTTAGTCCCGGTTGGAGCCAGCAACCGGGACCAAAGGCCGCCGCTTCCCGCCCTTTGGGCTGCTGAAAATTGGCCTTTGGTCCCGGTTGGTGGCACCAACCGGGACTAAAGAGGGGCATTAGTCCCGGTTGGTTTCACGAACCGGGACTAGTGCTCTGGCTATATAAGCCAACACTTGTGAAATTCTCGATTCAGTTCGATCGATCTCCTCGTTCTCTCCTCCGACGACGCCGCCAGGCTGCTCCTCGTCCTCGTCGCCGCCGAGCCCTCTGGACCACGTCGTCACCTCCCTGAGCCCGCACCGTCCTCGTCGCCGGCATCCCTGAGCCCGCCGCCCTCGTCCCCGTCGCCGCGTGCCTCCCCGAGCCCGCCTCCTTGTCCCCGTCACCGCATGTCGCCCCGAGGCTGCCGTCCCCGTCACCGCGTGCCGCCCAGAGCCCGCCATCGTCGTCGCCGGACTCCAGCCGTTGCTGCCCCCCTCAAAGTGAGCCCCCCTCTCGAGTGCCACTCTTGCGCCCGAGCGCCCCTTGCTCCGCCCCTGCTCCATGGTCGCCGCCGGCCCCGATGCATTGAAGAGCAGAAGGAGAGGAGAAGTAGAGGAGAGGAGAAGTGGAGCAGCAGCAACGCGCTGTCCACTTTTCTGAATTTTTTGGAATTTCTGAATTTTTTTGTCCATATAGAAGGTGTTTGATGAAATGCTGGATGTTTTTTCATATGATGTTTTTTTTCATATATGTATTCATTTTTTATTTAGGTTGTTAATTAGTAGATATCGATTTTAGGTTAGTGTAGAGGAAAAAGTAAAATAAGGAAAAGGAAGAAAAGAGGAAGAAGGAAGAAGGAAGAAGAAGAAGAAGAAAAGGAAGGAGTGGAAAAAGGAAAATAAGAAGAGGAAGACTTCTTTTTTCTTCATGGATATATGCTAAAGAAAACGAGGGGGGTGATAGATGATGATGAGGGGTCGAGAGTGGGACGAGAGGTGTCGAGGGGAGAAAAAAAATATTATCAGGGACGAGGGTCGTCGAGGGGTCGAGAGAGGGACGAGGGGTCGAGAGAACTAAATAAGAAGAAGAAGAGGAGAGGAAGAAGAGGAGAAATAAATAAGAAGAAGAAAAAAGAAGAAAAAGAAGAGGGGAAGAAGAAAGGAATAGTGGAGAAGAAGAGAAAATAGAATATATTCTATTTTTTCTTCTTCTCCACTATTCCTTTCTTCTTCTCCTCTTTTTTTTCTTCTTTTATTTCTTCTATCTTCTCCTCTAGGATTTCAAGGTCGAGGGTTCGAGGGGTCAAGGGTGAGGGTTTCAGGGTCGAGGGTTCGAGGGTTCTATAGGGTCGAGGGTCGAGGGTTCCAGGGTCATCTAGGGGTCGAGGGTTCCAGGGTCGTCGAGGGTTCGAGGGGTCGAGGATCGCCGAGGGGTCGAGAGAGGTTTCCTAGTGTCAAAGTATTGAAGAAATACATGCCTTCATCATTAGCCGGAAGTAACCAGGGCATGTTGGTACGAAGTTCTGCAAAGTTGTTCTGGAATGGAGTCCCGGATAGGATAATCCGCCTTTTGGTACGAATTCAGCAAAGGCCTTCCAAATAGCGATATTCGGAAGGCTCTTGCTGAACTTTGTACCAAAAAGCGTATTATCCTATCTGGGACTCCGTTCCAGAACAACTTTGAAGAGCTTCGTACCATCATGCACATGTTACTTTCGCCTAATGATGAAGACATGGTTTTGTTGAATCCTTTGACACTACACAACCTCCCGACCCCTCAGCGATGCTCTCGAACATGAGAGGAAGAAGAGGATCGCCGAGGGGTCGAGGGTTCCAGGGTCATCGAGGGTTCGAGGGGTCGAGGATCGCCGAGGGGTCGAGAGAGGTTTCCTAGTGTCAAAGTATTGAGGAAATCCATGCCTTCATCATTAGCCGGAAGTAACCAGGGCATGTTGGTATGAAGTTCTGCAAAGTTGTTCTGGAATGGAGTCCCGGATAGGATAATCCGCCTTTTGGTACGAATTCAGCAAAGGCCTTCCAAATAGTGATATTCGGAAGGCTCTTGCTGAACTTTGTACCAAAAAGCGAATTATCCTATCCGGGACTCCGTTCTAGAACAACTTTGAAGAGCTTCGTACCATCATGCACATGTTACTTTCGCCTAATGATGAAGACATGGTTTTGTTGAATCCTTTGACACTACGCAACCTCCTGACCCCTCGGCGATGCTCTCGAACATGAGAGGAAGAAGAGGATAAAAAAAGAAGAGGAAGAAAAAAAAAGAGGAGAAGAAAGAATAGAGGAGTTCTTCTCCTCTATTCTTTCTTATCCTCTTTTTTTTCTTCTTCTTGCTCTTTTTTTTATCGGGAACGAGGGTCGTCGAGGGACATAGATGTAGTGTCATCGTTGTCGATATATACCCCCTCCTGATAGCTTACTATGATTAGGTAGCTAGTTCTACGTTTGGCACTAATATATCCATCTGTCATGTTTGAATAATAATTGCCATGTTGTAAATATTTGTAGAAACTATGGACACTGCCCTAGACGAAGCAAAAGAAGCGTTGTTGAGGGACATAATCGCAGAAGGAAGTGATGCCATCTCGTTGTTTCTCAACGACACCGATGGTCTGGAAGGAGAGAATGAACAAGCTGGCTACGGTGACCTAATGCCGGTGCAAGAAGAAGAACATGAGGACGGCTCCGGTGACCCAATGCCGGTGCAAGAAGGAGACCGTGATGACGGCTCCGGTGACCGAACCGAGTCCGGCCAGGTATATATATTAGTTAAGCCTGTGCTGACTAGCTGATTAATGCATTCATTGTTTTGGTATGTACACATATTAATTAAGTCTTTGTTCTTTTTTCTAGCCCTCCGGATCGAGCACAACTTCGGTAAAGAGACGAGGCCCGAAGAAAAAGTTGAGCTCGGATGAAAAGTTTGAGATCATAGCAATCGCGCCCGACGGCCAACCGATTGAACCCCTCCGGACAAAGAGCGCATTTGTTGCTCAGTGCGGGGTTCTGGTTAGGGACAAGATCCCGATAAGCATCCAGCAATGGTTTAAGCCGGCTGCAGAAGACCCTGAGGTGTCTTATGTCAATGATATGCAGAAAAATGATCTTTGGACTGAGCAGAAGTCAAATTTCACCCTACCGCTAGAGGATAATCCAGAGAACCCAATTAAATAGAAATTGATCAAGTTTTTTGCTCTTAAGAGGATGGCAGAACTATTCAGGAGGTGGAAGAAAGAGCTGAATAAGTTTGTCGAAAATAATGAGACACCAGAATTCAAGGGCAGATATGAGAAGATCAGAGATCACTGGCCTGCATTTGTGGCCCACAAGACATCGGAAAAGGGTAAGAAGATGTCGGCGACAAACAAGCAAAATGCTGCAAAGAAGATGCTTCACCATCGCATGGGGTCAGGTGGCTACCTCGTAGCCCGGCCTAAGTGGGCCAAGACTGAGAATGATCTGGTTCATAAAGGGATCTAACCAGAGACAATTAGCTGGCCAGACCGTTGCCGGACTTGGTTCTTCGGGGCTGGCGGAACCTTGGACCCTGTAACAGGGAAGTGCATTTGGACGAACGATCAAATGGACATACCAGTCAGGAAGCTTAAACAGTATATCGAAGCAGCACAGCAAGGGAAGTTCTTTCCAGACAGAGAGAACGACGAGCTCACAATGGCCCTCGGGAATCCTGAGCACCCTAGACGGACACGAGGCACGCCAGGCTCCATTCCGTGGAAGGTTGGGTTTCCGGACGCAGGCGGTTACAAATCCCATGAGAGGAGGAAAAAAGTGCAGCAGACCCAAATGCAGGCGCTGCAAGCAAGGGTAGACGCGATAGAGGAACGAGAAGCAAATCGCAGCAAACGTACTGCCGAAGCCTCCCCCGAAGCTACCCCGCCATCTCAGCACAGAAGCAGCGTGGCTTCCACCGAGCTGCTTCAGCCGGAGCATGTCTTGTTGGCTCCTGCCAGCTATCTCGTGGATGCTATCACGGAGTCTCAAAATTGCAACCTTATGACGCAATGGATGAATTTGAAGGTCAAGGCGGCTGTTGGCTCTGTTTATCCTACTGAACCCGGCGCAACTTTTCACTGCTGGCCGATTCTAGAAGGATATGCTAGGGTGATGGTGGATGAAATAACGGAGGGATTTGAGGACCTCCAGCTTGACCACTCTACCGGTGAAGGGGAGACTCGGCTGGGATCTGCTCTGAAGACTCCATGCCTATGGCGGAAGGAGCTCATCAACCTTCCGAACTGGACGCCTTCGCCTCCTCCTCCTCCTCCTCCGGCAAGTCAGGGCACTCCGCCTCCTCCACCGCCTCCTCCTCCGGCGAGTGACGATCAGGGCCCTCGGCCGGCTCCTTCTCCGGCGCGTGGCGGCACTCCGCCTCCTTCTCCGCCTGCACCGATGCGCCCGAGCAGCCAGCCTCCTCTTTCTCCGCCTCGTCAGCAAGGGTGGAAGAGACCTGCCACCGCTCCAGCTGCTCCGGCGCGTCGTAGTTCCTCTCCTCCGCCTTGTAAGCAAGTAAAGAAGACAACCGCTCTGTCTACTCGGTCGGCGTCTAGCTGTACAACCAGAGGCGGGAGGACATATAGATTCGGTCCTTCTCTGAAGACTCTAGATAAGTTACCACATGAGAGGACCCCGGAGGAGAACGCCGAGATCGCGCGAACCGAAGTGGATGACTGGTTTCAAGGGTTGAGAGCAAAGAGACATCCACCTCCGGGGGAGAAGGTAGATCCGGTGAAAGTGAAGCGCACTCTGGCTTCCCTGGCAAAACCACCCAAGTCTCCGCCGAAAGGCAACTTTGAGCGCATTATTGCAAAGACATGGGCCGAAGCGGAGCGGTCGGGAAGTACAATCAGTGATCAAAGGCTGAAAGAACAATGAGCAGCTGGGAAACAAATTGCCCAGCTCGGCGAACAAGCGAAGCAATCGTGCCCCCCCTCAGGGTGCCTAGCGACATTGTCGATCCGAGGATGGTGCCCGGTTATGGCAATGTTGACGATTACCTGCCCGACGATGTACATTATGATACCATGGAGGTGCAGATACACAGATACGAGTACGGGAAGCCTCTCGTCAAAGATGAAAAATCTTTAACAACGATGATGCAAAGATTACATGATTGGTACTTGAAAATCTGCAGAGAGTCTGAGGGGAGGAGTACTTTGTATGCGAGAGTTAAACCGGAGCATGACCTCGTTGAAATTGAACTGTTGCCTATTCCATTTGAGGAGTTCTATCAGTTTTTCAATCAATTGGCCCTCGATAAAACAACGATCACCTGCTACTGTCTGTAAGTACTACTACTTCTGTCATTAAGTCTCTCTATATAGCTCATCTCTTTCATTGCATGTATTTATAATTATCCTCACTATATTATGCAGAATGAAAATCGCCGAATTGAAGAAAAGACAAATCGGTGATATTGGATTCGTTAACACATATCCCATAGATGCAAGTGAGGTTGAACATCGTCCCGGAGATACCGAGGCCGACTTGCTACGATCATTCAAAAAAAAGAAAACAAAGATATAATACTCTTTCCTTACAACTTCAAGTGAGTGTTACTGTCTTGTGCATATTCGGTTTCCCTTATATATTAGTCCAGGTTATAGTAATGTAATTGATGAGTTATGCATGCGTGTGCAGTTTCCACTATATTCTCCTAGAGATTAGGCTTGAGCAGGGAGTAGTAACCGTCTTGGACTCTAAACGAAAAGATCTCCAGGAGTATGCGGACATGACTAGAATCCTCAAGAAGTAAGTTAAATCGATCATTATCCACCATATCAGCAACTTTGTTCATTTCCTGATATCAAGTAATTGTTTTCTTTGTCCGGCAGGGTTTGGAGAAAATTCACCAGAAAAGTTCCGGGACTGCCGAAGGAGCTGGAATTTAGACACCCGAAAGTAAGTACTATAGTAGCATGTTCCACGCATCTCCTAGTGATTCAAGCGCTAGTTTCATCAATACCATTTAGCATTCTTGCTTATCAGTTTGATTGACCTCTATTTCTTGTAAAGTGGTTGTGGCAGGCAAAAGGGAATGATTTCTGTGGATACTACGTCTGCGAGTCCATCCGCCACACGACCTGTGAGCGGGGCGGGTACTCTGACGAACAATATGAAGTACGTAAATAACAACATTCACAATTTTATTTTATTACCATCATTTGTATTGAGTTTCATTCATTCATATATATATGTATTGACCCCCTTCTTCAAATTAGATGTTTCGGAAGCAGGATGAACTCCTAGCACCAGCTCGCATGCGAGCAATTCAAGAGGAATTGGCGACATTCTTTCTTGACCAAGTGATCGCTGAAGACGGAGAATACTATGTGGACCATGAGTCCGTATGATTATATTTGTAAGAGATAATTATTGTATATATGTAGCCGGTAGTGTCGGATAGATATACAAGAACTTGTTGTTCGACCAATCTCTCGGAGAAGGAGAGGTGGTCGATATCACTTCTCTCTGTATGCATATATGTTCATGACGATCTTCTGTTTCCTTCGTTTGCTTACTATCTAACTAGCGTGTCTAGTCCTCTCTATACGTATGTATAGTACGTAGCGTCGACCAAGCATGGACGTAAGAGAGGACACATCTCTCTATTAATTATAGCTAGCTAACACAATATATGAAACACCTAAATTAACCCCCCAAAACCCCCAACCCCCCCTCCCCTTTCAAAAAAAACAAAAACCCCAGCAACAGAAATGCTGACGCATGGATGCCTATTGGTCCCGGTTGGTGCCACCAACCGTGGCCAATGGGTCTCCTGCCTGGGCTCTGCGCACTGCCCACGTGGAGGCCCATCAATCCCGGTTCTGGATTGAACTGGGACTAAAGGGTCGGGGCATTAGTACCGACACTTTAGTCCCGATTCAGGAACCGGGACTAAAGGCCCTTACGAACCGGGACTATAGGCCCTTTTTCTACCAGTGTTGCCACCTCAGCATCTTTTTCAACAAATGAAGCGATTCATCACTGGTAACCGAAGCGGCCATTCTTCTTCCGTATGTGACTATTAGACTAGCCACAATGGGTAGTAACATAGAGTAGTAACATGCCCATGTTACTACCCTATGTTACTACCTTTATAGTGGGGAGTAACATATGTGTGGTAACATGCAACACTTTATTTATTAGGCTATAAACTCATCTTGCCTTGATATATGTGATGTTACTCATACTAGTAGTAACTAGCTATGTTACCACATGTTTCTCTTTCTTCATTTATTACTTGCCACATCATCTATTTTATCTTAATATGTGTGATGTTACTATCTATGTTACTCCCATTGTGAGTAGTCTTACACTTCGTATTGAGTCGGTGTAAAAACCAATAAAAAGGCCCATAAAACGAAGCCCATCAGTCGATTACTTCGCACCTTTCCACTTCCGTTGGCAGCAGGACGGGCGATGCCTCTAAAAAAAGGAGAACGGGCGACGCCGTCAACCACGGAACCACCGCCAACGCACCACGGCGAGGGGACCGGTGCCCTGCAACCTACTACTCCGCCGTTCTCCCAGGTTACAACCGCCTTGCGCGAGCCATACCCCCAGCCACTGGTTTTCTCCGCCGGCTTTCCGCGGGATTATCTCGAGTTGTGCTTCCCTTCCCTGTGGGCTCCGCCGGCACGACCGCCGGTCCCCTCGCCTTTGACGGCTCTCCGACTGCGGCGCGACCACTGGTCCCCTCACCTTCCACGACTCTCCGACTATGGCGCGACCACCGTCTCCGCGCCTTCCACGGCTCTCCGACCACGGCGCGACCGCCGGTCCTTGCATTCGATGTTAGATATAACCTTGATGTATTCTGTATCTGCATGTTTTATTTCAGTCCTGCATGTAGTTTAGATAGACTAGGGAGTTGTCCGATGAGAATTCAGTCAAGGCATGAAGGAAGAAGCGAGATGTCAGGAAGCTACGTGAAGTGGCGTGCAAGACATGATGCAGTGGTGTCGTGAGATGCGGCACGGCCGTGAGAATCGGCCAGGTTCGTGATGGGCTGGAGCGTTGGACGGGTCAGTTTGGAGCTGAGAAGATTTAGTAGGTTTGTTAGTTTGTTCGATTTTTTTGAATGTAGGTTTGTTAGTTTGTTAGCGCATGGATAGGTTAGTTAGCCGCATGCGCTTGCACGTCCTAGAGAGATTCTAGGGGAAGAGTTATGCGTGCGTGGGCATTGCTAGTGGCCGGGTAGTGCGCCTGTGTGGCTGCTACTTATACAGATGCAAAGCATGTTTACCTTTGACAAGAAATAGACAGAAGAAAACGCTGGCTGTGTGAGGCAGCGGCACCAAACACTTGTGTCTTTTATCTGTTCTTGTGAGAGCTACGTGAGGTAGAAGAGAGCAAGAAGAAGGGGCTGAGCGATTCGGCTCCAACATTTGGTATCAGGGCTAGGTTATGACGAAGACGATGCCGTGTGACTCCTCCCGCTGCTCACAAGGACGAGCTACGCGGCGTGGGCGATGAGGATGAAGTACCTCTTGCGCGCCAACGGCGCGTGGGCTGCCGTTGATCGCGAGGACTCCTCCAAGGAGGTCGACGCAGGCAAGGAGGAGATGGCCATGATGATCATCTCCCAGTCGATCGACGACACGACGCTGCTGCGAGTTGCGGAGAAGGAGACCGCCGCCGATGTGTGGTCGGCGCTTCGCTCCATGCATGTGGGCGTCGAGCACGTC
>NW_025230355.1:0-3967 GCF_018294505.1 Triticum aestivum | reverse complement strand
AGGACCTTACAAAGTATTACAAACAATATACCTGAATCCACCATCTTGGCAACATATGCCGCTACTCTTATCCATATGATGAAGGGATGCTAGCTGGGCCCCTACCCAAACTACTCACCTAAACCTAACATCAAACGCCGGAAGCCCCAGCCGAGCCACATACCGGGTCTGGGGCACAATCCGGTCAGACACACTCTTGCGTCGTCGCCGCCATCTTCCACAGGTCCGTCTTCAGATGATATTGAGTCTTCTACCTTGTGAAGGCCACATCCGCCATCGACGTCACCATGACGCCAGACAACTACCTCCTCCTGCGCGAGTCCATCTCCGCGCATCGGACGCCGAGCCTCCACGGCACCATGCCGCCGATCTCCGCCGCCATCAATGAGTGAGATGAAGTACCGCTCCACCACGGCAAGTACAAGGTGAGGAAGGGCGAGGTCGCCATCGGAGACACGGCCGGAAGATAAGCACCGCAGCCACGGAGCTGCAACGCGGTAGATCAGACGGGCCGCCACCAGGAACCAGACAAACTCGCCATGCACACCCAGCATCCCCAGGCCCAAATCGGCGCCTTCAAGAAGGTGACGACGCTGTGGCGCCGCCGCCGCTTAGCCACCGGGGCTAGGGTTTTCACCCGGGCGTAGGGGAAGGGGGGAGGCAGGGGAGGTATAGCCTCGGCGCCGCCACCAAGGAGGGAATGGCGTCCGGGACGCCATCGACGCCGTGACCGCCACCGGCGGCCAAAGGTTTCCCCCGGCCAAGCACCTTGCTGCCACCTCCGAAACAGCCACAACATGAGCCAGGCCGGCCGGAGGTCATGCATCACGAGCGGACCAGATCGCCTCCGATCTAACGAGGGGAGCCCGGGGCCTCCCCGTGCCATGACCAGCGCCCACCGGGACCTCGCTGCCCGCGCAGCCGAGGGGATCCGGCCTACCTCACCGACGAGCACTCCCTGCCGTCGGAGTAGTGTCGTCCGCACCAGCGAGGCCGCCGCCTCAGAGCCCACCAGCACGCGCGACCCGACGCGCCGGCCGCCGAGTTCCGCCGCCGCGCCCGAGGAAGGAACCCCCCGCGGCCCCTACTCCAGGCGAAGGCAGGCGAGATCCCGCCGCCGCCGGCACCGCGCGGGCTTTGCTCGGCGGCGCCCGCCGGCGGCGGCGGGAGGAGAGGAAGGAGGTGGGGTTGGGTCGGCGGCGGCTAGGGTTGGGCACCCGGGTCGCCCGTGAGCTTGGTGATGCGATGGAGGAGAAGTACGTCGTGAAGAAACTGCTCCGAGCCGTCTCCAACAAGTTCATCCAGGTTGCTTCTTCGATTGCGTTGTTCGGCGACACCAATAAGATGGCCATGGAGGAGGCCATTGGTTCACTCAAGGCACACGAGGAACTCGTCAAGGGGCGGGAGACGGGATGTGAAGAAGTGCAGCTCCTCATGGCGAGAGGGCAGGACTAGTCGCGAGGACGGGGTCGTGGTCGTGGCCGTGGACGCGGTGGAGGGCGCCAAGACAAAAGTGAGGTACAATGTTACAATTGTCTTGAACTTGGGCACTTTGCTTGGGAGTGTCCAGAGAAGAAGAAAGAGAAGGAAGAGAAGGCATTGCTCGCTGGCTACGGTAGTGACGGACCGGCTCTTCTTTGAAGTTTCTGCCTGAAGAATGGACATCAAGATTAGGGGGTTGAATGTTAGATATAATCTTGATGTATTCTGTATCTGCATGTTTATTTCAGTCCTGCATGTAGTTTAGATAGACTAGGGAGTTGTCCGATGAGAATTCAGTCGGGGCATGAAGGAAGAAGCGAGATGTCAGGAAGCTACGTGAAGTGGCGTGCAAGACATGATGCAGTGGTGAGATGCGGCACGGCCGTGAGAATCGGCCAGGTTCGTGATGCACGGCCGTGAGAATCGGCCAAGTTCGTGATGGGCTGGAGCGTTGGACGGGTCAGTTTGGAGCTGAGAAGATTTAGTAGGTTTGTTAGTTTGTTTGTTTTTTTTTGAACGTAGGTTTGTTAGTTTGTTAGCGCATGGATAGGTTAGTTAGCCACATAAGCTTGCACGTCCTAGAGAGATTCTAGGGGAAGAGTTATGCGTGCGTAGGCACTGCTAGTGGCCGGGTAGTGCGCCTGTGTGGCTGCTACTTATACAGATTTAAAGCATGTTTACCTTTGACAAGAAATAGACAGAAGAAAACGCTGGTTGTGTGAGGCAGCGGCACCAAACACCTGTGTCTTTTTTCTGTTCTTGTGAGAGCTACGTGAGGTAGAAGAGAGCAAGAAGAAGGGGCTGAGCGATTCGGCTCCAACATTCGACGGCTCCCAACTCCAGTGCAACTGCCCTTTTTCTTTTTTGTCGATCTGAGCTCATGCAAATAGTGAGCAAGACGACCAAGTTGCTCTCAATTGAATTTAATTCTCCTCCGCTTAGGCTCCCAAGCCGATACTGTTCATGCCTCCAACATGTTGACCTGGCCTTCCGGTTCCGGCGGTACTTCTATGCTTAGTAAATCAATCACCGGCACGTGAATATTCAGTCACCTTCGCTTGATGAAATCAGCCTGCAGGACTTCCCGAGTAGTACTTCTATTCTTAGTGAACCAATCACTGGCATGAGAAATATTCACTCACCTACGCTTGATGAAATCAGCCTGCAAATCATCTCTCTCTCTCTCTCTCTCTCTCTCTCTCTCTCTCTCTCTCTCTCCACACTAGATCATTTCTCTCACCATTAATTTGCCCGTCGATTTCTCATCATTTATCCGATGCCTTTTGTGTTGCTATGCTTTGATGGTCTACTGCTTTGTTATATATTTGTTCTCTGCATGTAAATATGTAAAAGCATAGGCTGTATATCACTCTTTCAATCCGTATATGGTGCTTCCTTTTGATATGATCTGATTATTCTCTTCCAGTCTTCCAGTTTTATATATTTCTCTGGATTTGCACAGTATGTTGCATGTACATTGGACCTTTCACTCAATGTGGCATGCAAACATTTATTTTCCAATTATTTCTTCAGTTTTGATATGAAGGCATTGTGGTTGTATTTGAGAGAGTTGGGAATATATTTATTTCAAGATTGATACTTGACGCAGTATGGGAAGACTATCATAGCGCCTGCACCACATCTGAACTGTGTTTTTAAGATGCTCTATTTTCACCATTTATATGAAAAACATGTTGCACCGGACAACAATATATTGAGAGGTTCATCACCGAGACATTGACGCATTTCTTCAATGTATCTCCGGCTGCATTTGATGAGATTTTCTGTGAGATTTGGCTTCTATTAGGTGAAGTGACATGATAATATAGGTAAATATTTATGCTGCCCGACATAGGTCTCACTTGCTACTCAATTATTATGTTACCATACTATATTACAGGAAAACCTTCCTGTGGTATACATGCACACATTATTATTTTATTTAAGCATATAAGAGTCCAATAAATTTGGTAGTGTTTTTTTCCATAATTATGAACTTGACTGTGATTGATATCCATTCGATGTTGCAGTCAACATAAGCAATGGGAGAGTGGGAGCTTGATTGAATTGTTAGGACGGTGCAGCCAATGATGTACACATCACCAACAATAAACAGTGATTAAGCTGGCAATCTTGATTTTTTTGGGCACAAGTTCTTACTCAATACAGAACTACCAAGGTACAAATGATATGAATATTTATCATTAATTAAGCTTAACAAAATCAATGATATTTTGCAATATATCAGTACATTACAAATGCACTTATCAACCACAACAAAATTTTCTCTAACTTTTCATATCATTCTATCAAAGGTTCAAATAGGCATGCATTTATATATTTCATTTCATTGTTTCACTATTTACTCCATAAATCCTCCCATGTACATCACTACAAATTCCCGCAGCAACAGCGCGGGGTATCATCTAGTTAGTCAAATTACTGAATACAAATAAGTCTGGAAACATGAAGTGCTAGGTCATAC
>NW_025230354.1:0-14862 GCF_018294505.1 Triticum aestivum | reverse complement strand
CCGATCACCGCTACCTCCTATGTCAATTTTGACACGTTTTGGTCTTTGAGAGTTTGAGTTGTGGTTTCCCGTGTCCTATTGTGTTTCGGCTATATAGGTACGGTTCGACGTTAACATCACCACCGCTCATCTCCTCCGACTACTCATCATCGCCAAGGACGGTAACATCAACGACATCTTTGTTATACCTTGAAATTGCATTGATAACCCACATTGCCTCATTTTGCGTAGCTTACCCATCGAGACTAGCCATTGAGTATTGCTGGCAACGTGACTTGTGCACATTAGTGGTCATACTCCATAGCATACATACCATACAATAGTGGTGCATATCTTGAGATCAACTTGTGTGTCACAAAGTTGTCATAGCATACACAATTACTATCTTGATTTGTGAAGTTTTGCATGAGAAAAGAGCTCAAAAGTGAAAGAGCCACCCAAGCTTTTAAGCAAAGACGAAAGATAAGCAAAGAGCTTATAAGCAAGAACCATAGCATCATACAACATTAAGATTGTCATATCCGATCATGTTGGATCATAGCACCGAAATATCATACATATAGCATACTTGGAATAGAGATCGTTGCATTTTTACCTAGTAGGTTGTGCACAAGTTTGCGTATCCTCCTATTGTGCAGTCGTGCTAGCGTCTCTCTAGTATTGTGCAACAAGAGCATTTTCGTGGTTTCCACATTTTGGCTCACTTTTGGATTGCACAATCCCATTTATCTATTTGCGTGTGTGTTTCCGTGTACCCATACTTGCTTGGTCTACTTGTTGCATTTGCAAATTTGTGAATCTTTTCCAACATTATTGAAGCTCACTTACTATTGCATCAAATTTTGTGCCACCATCCTAACCAAGCTCCACCATAACCTTTTACGTGTGTAGGTGTGAGAACCGACAAGAATTGGTACCAACAGTGCTATTTCATTGTCCGCATTTGAGTGAACTTGATTCATCTTCAACTTCGGTCAAGGTACATTTGGTACACGTTCTTTTCCTTCTACCACTTACATTTTGCTTGGAATGATGGATAGGCCAAGTTCTTCTACCACTCCACCTCTCATCGAGAACGACGACGACATGACATCATTTGTCACCAAGAGTCACCTATTTGGAGCTCAAAAGGCATTGCACCAAGAACAACAAGCAATGAGGGACTACTTCGACAACGAATTCGACGCTCACAAGCAAGAGAATGATGCAAGAATGGATGAGATCCGCGCCTTCATGAGGAACCGGCGTCCTTCCACTTCTTCATCCTCAAGACGGAGCCGCTCGAGTCGACACTCCAATGACACCTTCTCCGACTCAAGTACACCGTCATCAAACACTCTTCGACGATCTGCGCGTCAAGACCAGCATGCATCTTGGAACCCGCTACATGACAAGCATACACAAGAACAAGTCGATGAGCAAATCCCTCGTCCTCAATCAAACCAAGTCGCTTTTGCACAAGCTCAAGAACGGCAACGACTACGATGCCAAGAAGAAGAGCGAGCGCGCCTACACCAAGAGGAACAAGATGCCGAGAACAACGTCTTCAACAACAACAACGTGAAGCGCAAGCTCTTGAGGCGCAATGTGCTCTTCAAGATTCAAGTCGAGCCATTGCCAACCGCAATTGCGAGCGGCGCAATCAATAGGAAGCCCTTCGAGAAGAAATCCAAGAGAGGAACTACCAACCGTGTGTGCAACGTCAAGCTCCACAAGCTCCTCCACAAGCTCATCAAGCTCCACTTCAACCTCAAGTTCAAAAAGAGCAAGTTGATCATGGACTTCCTCCGCGCCAAGAGCAACAAGAGGATGACTATCCTCCACGTCAAGGACGTCATCATCACCATCGCCAACAACACAATGAAGAGCAAGGCTATGGCAAGCTCAAGTTCACAATGCCCAAGTTCAATGGAAGCAATGATCCGGAAGAGTACCTCTCATGGGAATTGAAGGTCTACAAAATTTTCCGCTTGCACAACTATGAGGAAGAGAAGAAGATCTCTATGGCATCACTTGAGTTCCAAGACTATGTGCTCTTATGGTGAGAACAAGTACTTGAACGCCGTCAAGCAAGAGGTGAACCACCAATCACCACTTGGGTTCAAATGAAGGATGTCATGCGAGCACGCTTTGTACCAACATACTACAACCGCGATCTCTTCAAGAAGCTACAACTCCTCAAGCAAGGAACAAAGAGTGTTGAAGAATACTACAAGGAAATGGAGATAGCCATGATTCGAGCCAATGTCACGGATGACGATGAGCAAACAATGGCACGTTTCTTGAATGGACTCAATCATCCCATCAAGAAGATTGCCGACTTCCAACCCTACTCCAACCTCATTGAGCTCGTACATCAAGCAACCAAGGACGAACGTCAAGTGCAAGATGACCTCAAGTACGCCAAGTACTCATCCAAGATCTACGGCTTCTCCAACATCCAAGCTTCAACGACTCCTCCAACATCTACATCAACCAAAACTTCTCCAAGCAATGACGACAAGTCAAGTTACAAGAAAACTTCGGCAAGTTCAAGTCGTCTTCCTCCTACTACAAGCAACTTCAAGCCGCGTGCTTCATCATCTACTCCAACCGATGAGACCGCCAAAACAAGCTCCTTCAAGTGTTTCACTTGCGACGGCCGAGGCCACAAGTCCTTCCAATGCACGAACAAGCGCACCATGATCCTCAATGACGATGGCACATATGACTCAATGAGTGAAAAGGAGATGGAAGCCCTTGAGAAAGTGGCCATGCATCGGCACGTGAACGAGGATGAAGATGATCAAGTCTTTTGCGATGAGGATTCGAGCCCCGCTCTCGTTGTCTCCAAAGTCTTGACACTTCAACATCAACAAGAAGAAGACCAACGATGCCACATCCACACTAAAGCCGACATCAATGGAAGGTCCATCAAGGTCATCATCGATGGAGATAGTTGCCACAACTTGGGAAGTGAATAACTATGTTCCAAGCTTCAATTGGTCAAGAGGAAGCACCCGCACCCCTACAAGGTTCAATGGCTAAGTGACTCCGGCACTATACGAGTCGAGCATACGGTCCAAGTATCCTTCAAAATTGGTGCTTATGAAGACACTTTGGAGTGTGATGTGGTCCCAACAACCATTTTCCACCTCCTTCTTGGTCGACCATGGCAATTCGACCGTGGTGTCATCCACAATGGGCGCACCAATCACTATAGCTTCAAAATGAAAGGGAAGGAATATGTGCTACGACCTATGTCTCCTAGTCAAGTGATAGCCGACAAGCAAGCCACCAATCACGGAGAAAAGAGTGAAAAAGTGAGCCACCCAAAAGTGAGTGAGAGCCACAAGCCAAATTTGAGCGCCTCTTCGCCTAGAGAGAAAAACCTCATCCTATTTGCCACCAAAAGTGAGATGAGAGAAGTGTGTGAGAACCCATCGAGTGTGATGAACTTTGTCCTTGTGTGCAAAGATGGAGAGCCAACAACTAACACTTCTCACGAGCTACCTTTAGTGTTTCAATCTCTTTTGCAGGAATTCCAAGATGTTTTCCCCGATGAGCTACCTCCAGGTCTACCTCCACTACGAGGCATTGAGCATCGAATCGACCTCATCCCCAGAGCGCCACTTCCAAACAAAGCTCCATACCATGTCAATCTCAAAGAAACCAAGGAGATTCAACGGCAAGTACAACAACTCATCGACAACGGTCATGTACGTGAAAGCTTAAGCCCTTGTGCCGTTCCCGTTATACTTGTGCCTAAGCCCGATGGAAGTTTCCGCTTGTGTTTCGATTGTAGACCTATAAATGCTATTACCATTTGCTATAGGCATCCCATTCCTCGCTTAGATGATATGCTTGATGAGCTTAGCGGAGCCAACTTTTTCTCCAAAATTGATCTTAAAAGTGGCTATTATCAAATCCGCATTCAAGAAGGTGATGAATGGAAAACTGCTTTCAAAACCAAATTTGGCTTATATGAGTGGTTAGTGATACCCATGGGTTTGTCGGAAGCACCAAGTACTTTCATGCGTCTTATGCATCATGTGCTTAGACCTTACATTGGCGTCTTCGTTGTGGTTTACTTTGATGATATCCTTGTGTTTAGCAAAACCATGAAAGAGCACATTAATCATGTTAAATCTGTGTTGCAAACTCTCCGCAAGGAAAGCCTTTATGCGAACTTGAAAAAATGCACTTTTGGAGTTGACAAAGTGGTTTTCTTGGGTTTTGTTGTCTCTTCCAAGGGTGTCCATGTTGATGAAACTAAGATTAAGGCAATTAAAACTTGGCCCCAACCCACCAATTTGCAACAAGTGCGTAGTTTTCTTGGTCTTGCAGGATTTCATCACCGCTTTGTGAAAAACTTTAGCACAATTGCCGCTCCTTTGCATGCCTTGAGTAAGAAGAATGCTCCTTTTGTTTGGGGATCTTTGCAATCCACCGCTTTTGATGAGCTCAAGTCTTTGGTTACTCTTGCTCCAATTCTTGCTTTGCCCAACTTTTACAAAACTTCTGAGGTTCATTGTGATGCAAGTGGTACCAGAATTGGCGGAGTTTTGATGCAAGAAAAACGAGCCATTGCATATTTTAGTGAAAAACTCTCCGGTGCTCAACTTAACTATCCCATCTATGACAAAGAATTGTATGCTTTAGTGCGTGTGCTACATGTTTGGGAACATTACCTTAGACCTCATGAATTTGTCATCCATACCGATCATGAAACGCTTAACTACTTAAAAGGTCAAACTAAGTTGAACAAGCGTCATGCCAAATGGAGTGAATTTATTGAATCTTTTCCTTATGTGATCAAGTACATTAAGGGTAAAGAAAATGTTGTTGCAGATGCACTTTCACGCATATGCATGCTTGTCACTCAACTTGAGTTGAATGTTATTGGTTTTGAGCATATAAAAGACTTGTATGAGCATGATCCTTCTTTTGCTACTCCTTATGCTAAGTGTTTGACACAGACATCTTGGGAACGCTACTACATAAAGAATGATTATCTTATGAGAGCTAACAAACTTTGCATTCCCGAGTCTTCTCTTCGTTTGCTCCTTTTGCAAGAGGCTAATGGAGGCGGACTCATGGGACACTTTGGACGTGACAAGACATTCACCACGCTCTCCAAGAACTACTTTTGGCCCAAGATGTACCGTGACGTCTCACGCTTCACCAACTGTTGCTCTACATGTCGCAAAGCTAAGTCTAAAGCTCAATCCCTTGGTCTTTACATGCCCCTTCCTATTCCTTATCAACCTTGGGAAGACATTAGCATGGATTTTATACTTGGTTTGCCTAGAACTCAAAATGGCAAGGATTCCGTCTTTGTTGTTGTGGACCAATTTTCTAAGATGGCACATTTCATTCCTTGCAACAAGATAGCGATGCTTCACACGTTGCAAATCTCTTTTGTAGGGAAATCTTGCGTCCCCATGGAGTCCCAGAGACAATCGTCTCCGACCGCGACGTCAAGTTCTTGAGTTACTTTTGGAAGACACTATGCGCCAAGCTCGGCATCAAGCTATTGTTCTCTTCGGCATACCATCCTCAAACCGACGGCCAAACGGAGGTGACGAACCATACACTCTCCACTCTACTTCGCGTGTTGATCAAGAAGAACATCAAGGAGTGGGAGGCATGTCTACCCATCGCCGAGTACTCCTACAAGCGTGCAAGACATTCGACGACCGGCAAGTCCCCCTTCGAGGTCGTCTACGGCTTCAACCCGTTGTCCCCATTGGACATTCTACCTCTTCCTCTACAAGAGCGCACCAACCTCGACACAAGTGCCCTTGCAAGCTACATCAAGAAGATGCATGAAGATACAAGGCACACCATCGAGCGCCAAGTACAACGCCTTGCGACCAAGCTCAACGTCAACAAGCACCCCATGATATTCAACATTGGAGACCTCCTGTGGCTACACCTTCACAAGGACCGCTTCCCCAACAAACGCAAGTCCAAGCTTCTCCCTCGAGCCGACGGACCCTTTAAGGTGCTAGCAAGCTACAACAACAATGCTTACAAGATCGACCTCCCACGCGACAAGTACAACGTGAGCGACATCTTCAACGTCTCCGATCTCTCCCCGTACCATGGTGATGAGGATTTCGATCCGAGTTCGGACCTTTCACAAGGAATTGGGGAGATGATGCGGAGCATCCTGCGTTCATCCCCATGGACCTTCCGTCGCCTCACCAAGCACCAAGAGGACCCATGACTAGAGCACGAGCTCAAGCTCTCGAGAGCGAGGTGACTTCTCTCCTTAGTAAAATATCATATGACCCTCTCGAGACATGGCTACTACCTCAATCCAGAATGTTATGCATGATTAGGTACCAGGAGGACCGTCCCGAGGATGCACATGAAGATGGACAAGACCCCAAGTCCGAGGAAGAAGTGAAACAAGGGAAGAAGGCAAAAGAGGCTCCCAGGCACCGGACATCCGGCCCAAGTCCCGGACATCCGGTCCCTGGAGATACACGCAGCCAGCTCCTGCAGAAGAAGACTCCAGCGACCGGACATCCGGCGTCCAGCCTGGACATCCGGCGCCCCTCCGGAAATCCGGCCTCCCGCCCGGACATCTAGCCCCGGCTTCCCGAATGCATCGAAGATGGCCCCAAGAGCCGGGACATCCGCCAGAACCACCGGACATCCGGTCCCTCCGGAAGCACCGGACATCCGGCACCACCAGCCCGGACATCCGGTCCCTCGTGAAGCCCCGGACATCCGGCCCGAAGCCCGTATATCCAGCGCCCCTGCCTGCGCGCAGCTCTCTGGGCAGTGGCCCATGTACCCCTTCGACCCTCTGACTATATATACTCCCTCCTCCCGTACGTTTTAGGGTTAGCGTTGATTTAGCTCAAGTTAGAGATAGAGCTTCGCTCATCCATCAGATCTCCTCCTCGTGAGAGACCGCGGCCTCCTTGGAGAAGATCCTATCGGGTTCAAGACCCCCTCGTGGGAAGATCCCCTCGCGGATTCAAGGCCTCCTCACGGAGAAGATCGGTTACCTATGTATCCTTACCTTTGTTGACTTTGGATCTCGTGTATCTCTTTGTGTTCGGTGATCTAGCACTCGTGTGATTGATTCTATGTCGGTTTAGTGATTCTCTCTCTCGTTTTCCCCGTGTTTTCCCTTTGTGCTTCCGTGTGTTCTTTGTGATTCCCCATATGATCCACTCCAAACGTGAAAGATCGTCCACATAGGGTTCTGCCCCACATCAGCAGCTCTAGAGTTCAGATCCGGAGCTCCACTACGGCTCACGTCCTGGCCCGAGAAGGGCCCGAACTGGTGCTCGTCCGATTAGCTGTTACTGCTCCAGACGCACCTTCAGGGTGTGGTCGATAGGGACATCAAACTCGTCGACGTAGTCCAGGTGATGCTAGTCTGCCTAGTCCTCCCCTGTCAGCGCCGAGCTTGTACTCTGTGGGAGTTCGATCCAGCCGAGCACCGAACCCTTCGGGAGCTTTATGATTCCTCCCACAAGGATATCTGGAAGGTGCTCTTTAAGTCCGGCAAATCGTGGCCGGGCCACACCGAGGACCATGGGTATCAATCATCCCATTCTCCAAGCTCGGTAAGTCGCAGCCACACTCTGTCTATTCATGCTTCAGCTGGCATGTTATGAGGGAGACACCTTAATCGTGTTTCATCGTGACCTCAGGGATGGATAAAGAAGGTGGAGCGGATACATTGTGATGCGGAGCATTCCACGTTCATCCCCATGTACACTCCGACTACTCTCCAAGCCCCAAGGATACATAAGATGAGACCTCGACTATGCGCCATTGGACACAAGGTGAACCCGTTCCTAAATGCTTCCCCTTTCCATTCGTGTGAGACATGGTTGCTACTTCAAGCGCGGACCTTTTGCATACTCAGGTACACCCAAGGAGACCATGGAGAGCCCAAGGACCAAGGCCAAGCATGGAAGAGAAGAAGGAATAAGAGTCTGCTGCTACAGCAGCCGGACATCCGGCGCCACCACCGAAAATCCGGCCCTCCATCACCGAATGCATCTGGACGACCCCAACAGCCTGGACATCCGGCCACATGCCCCGGACATCCGGCTCCTCCCGAAGCCCCAGACATCCGGCCTCTTTGCCCGGACATCCGGCCCCGCCTATCCAGAGAGCAGAAGAAATAGCCACTCCAGCCCGGACATCCGGCCCGATCGCCCGGACATCCGGCACCTCGCGAAGGACCGGATATCCGGCCTCCCCTGCCTGCATGCAGCGCATCTGGGCCGAGGCCCTTGTACCCCTTCACCCTTAGACTATATATACCGCCCCTCCACCTACGTTTTAGGGTTAGCATTGGTTTAGCTCATATTTGTGTGAGAGCCTTGCTCATCCACTTGGTTACTTCTCCTCGGAGCTCACGACCTCTTCGGAGAAGATCCCCCAAGCGGATTCAAGACCCCTTTCTAGGGAAGAGTATCAAGACCTCCTCACGGAGAAGAACGGTTCCTTTGTATCCTTACCTTTGTTGACTTTGGATCTCGTGTATCTCTTTGCATTCTTTGATCTAGCACTTGAGTGATCGATTCCTTGTTGGTTGAGTGATTTCTCTCGTTCCTCCCCGTGATTTCCTCGTGTTTTTCCGCGCGTTCTTCATGTTTCCCCGTAGGATCCACTCTAAACATGAAAGATCGTCCACATAGGGTTCCGCCCTACATCATCTTGGTATCATGAGCCACGTTGATCACGTTTTTGGAGCCCCTACCCCGTGTTTTCTAGCTTGATTTTGTTAATTTCGTCCTAAATCCGAAAATCACCACCAAAAAATAGCCCCAAATTTTTTTGTAATTTGTTGGTTTGATGATGCTTTGTTGATCTTGATCCATGGATTTGCTTGGTTTCAAGTGGATCTAGCATCTCCCCAAGTTCCCCCATCTTCCATCCATGAAATCTCCGCAATTTTGCCCCCGAAATCATCAATTTCTGCCCCCAAAATCGAGTTCTTCGAGTTCATCCTCGGATTGGGAGCCCGGACATCCGGCCCCTGGAGCGCATTTCGCGCACGGTTCGGGACATCAGCCCCCGGAAATCCGGCCAAACCCCCGGATATCCGGTCCCTGGCATTTCAGCCTCCCCTGTTTCACCGTTTCGGCCATAACTAATTCATCTGAACTCCGATTTTGACGTTCTTTAGCTCGTTTTGAAGCTCTTGACATCCCCCTTCCCACAAAAATACCACCCACATCATTTGACTCCATCAAATTTTTGAAAAGTTGGCAAGTTTGCCTAGGCCCTCCACCATATCATCCGCATAGCCACCACCGACTTCCGCAACCTAACCCATTTTGCTTGCCATAACATTAGTGGTTGCTTGAGTAGTGATTCGAGTCTCCTAAGGTGTTTCGGCTACTTAGGGACGGTTGCTTCTTCATCAACCACCACCACCATTTCCGCATAGGCGTGCCCACCATACACTTCCGCTACCTCCAACTTAACCCAATTGTTGTTTGAGCTTGTTTGAGTTGTGGCTTATGTCTCCTAAGGTGTTTCGGCTACTTAGGGACAGAAACTTCAACTCCGACTAGTGTATAAGCCATCATTCCACTCCCGCTTTGCCAAGTGCAAACCACCACCGCTTTCCGCTACCACCATTTTGACATTTGACGTGTGAGATTTTGAGTTCGCGGTTTTTCCGTTTCCTAAGGTGTTTCGGCTACTTAGGGACGAGACTCCATCATCTTGGTTTCTACATCAAGAACACCGCTACTCATCATCGCCAAGGACGGTAACCTCCATATCATCTCGGTATCGTGGTATCCCTCCATTGTATATCCCCTTGCCATTGCATTGTTAACCCCTAGCCCATTTTGCGTTACTTGCCTATCGAGACTAGCCATTTGAGTATTGCTGCCAATGTCACTTGTGCACATTAGTGATCATATTTCCCATAGCATACATACATATCATCGTGGTGCATATATTACTATCATATCTTGTGTCACAAGTTTGTTCCCGCATATACGCAATTGCTATCTTGGTTTCTGCATTGTGCAAAGTGGCCATAGAAAAAAAAGAGAAATAAAGCTTTTAAGCAAAAGAGAAAGAGAGCAAAAGAAGCTTGTAAGCAAGTGCCATAGCATCATACCACATTTCATATAAGATTGTCATATCCGATCATCTTGGATCATCTTGAGAGAAACACCGGGAACCATACATACATAGCATACTTGGGATTGAAAGTTTATCCACTTTGCATCTTATAGGTTGTGCACAAGTGTCGTATCCGCCTATTGAGCAATCGTGCTAGCGTCTCTCTTGAGTTGTGCAACACGAGCGTTTTCCGTGGATTCCACATTTTGTGCTCATTCCTTGGTTGCACGACCCCATTTATCTATCCGTGTGTTTTTTCCGTGTGCCACATATTGCTATTGGTCCTTTTGTTTCACTTGCTAATTTGGGAATCTCTTTCAACATTATTGACTCTTGCTAACATTTTGCATTAAATTTTTGTGCCATTATCCTCACCGAGCTCCTCCATAAGCTTTACTTGTGTAGGTGTGAGAACCGACAAGTATTGGTACCAATAGTGCTATTTCATTGTCCGCATTTGAGTGAACTTGATTCATTGTCAACATCGGTCAAGGTACATTGGTGTAAGTTCTTCTCTTTCTCCCACTCATATTCGCTCGAGTCTTGTGATGGATAGACAAGGCATTTCCTCTCCGGTCCTCGACAACAACGACGGCGTGAACAACTAAATCACCAAAGCGTCTATCTTCGATCTATAACGACAAGTGCAAGGCGCACAATCAAGATTGCGAGAGCACATCGACAAGAAGCTTGCCGCACATAAAGAGGAGCAAGATGCAAGGATGGAGCATATTCGGGCCTTGATCAAGTCTTCTTCCACTTCGTCATCTTCAAGGCGACGACATTCAAGCCACAAGTCTTCGGAGCGCGAAAAAGATGCAAGTGCAAATCGTCCTGATCCACATCTACATGGGGACCACCATCACGTTCGTGATCCACATCGACATGAAGGGCAAGCCACCTCCAAGAATCATGTGCACGACGACGACGAACGCCATCGAGCTCAAGCACGACAACGACACCATCATCATGAAGATGCTCGCCAAGCGCAAATGTACAAGTCCCAACAAGGCCAACTTCACGCCAAGTCGAAGCTTCATGAGCAAAAGAGAAGACTGCGAGACGAGCACCACCAAGACGGCGCTACGGCTACATCAACCACTTCGGCATATTCGCCAAGTGTTCTCAAGGCATCTTCGCCTTTGGACGTACGGCATCTTCGCCTACTTCCCACGAGTACGCCTACAACAACTTCACCAAGTCCAAGGCGACTACCTTCGAGCGAGGGCGACACTTCCATCTTTGGAAGCCCCTCAAGGAAGATGGCCGAGCATGGGAAACTCCCTTCGGTCATGGAGACGAGCTACGAGGTGCCACATCAAATGGGCCTCCAACACCAAGACGGCGACAAGACGGTCGAGCAAGGGCCATCCCCTTCGACTAAGGCGACGAGCACGAACCTCTTCAACAACATGAAGACGGCGCCCATATTGGACTCATACTCCGAGTCAAGCTACACGACCGCGCATGGAGACATTTGCAACTACACCTCTCCGACACCCACATATGAAGAGCTGCCCCAAGTGCCATGTGAGGAGAGCCACTACCACATGAGTGACATGAGTGACTCCACTATACGTGACATTGAGAGCATTTCCTATGAGAGGATGAGTGTGACCACCACTAGCCCCACACATGAGAGCATGCCACACATCCTATGTGAGGTTGAGCGCCATTTGAGTGACTCCACCAACCATATGAGCGAGAGCATCCTTGAGGGAGTGAGTGAGCCACAACACTTCGAGAGTGAGGTAGTTGACACGGCATGTGAGGCCACTATGATTTCTAATGACTTAACCTCTACTCCTAGTGTGTTTTCTTCTTTGGTACCAGGTCTCCTACATGACGACATGCCTATCCTTGACGAGTCTATTCCTCCATTGGAGACGACGATGGCCATGGTGGACGATGATACACCCCCCACATGGTTCCATCAAGATGAAGATAACAATGAGTCGATCTTCGACACCTCACCTACAACACATGAGCCATGCTCCAAAGGTAACATAGGTGATGGTGCTTCTCTTGTCCCACTAATGGACTCTCTTGACATTGATTGCTCCCATGATGTTGACCCACCTATTACCATGCTTCATGCTAGTGAGACTTCTTCATGCCTTGACTTACCTATTAATGAAGAATATGATGATGAGCATGTTGAGTTGCCTAGTTGTGATGCTATGCTTCATAGGATATCTTGTGAAAATTCTATTGGTCACTTCATGTTTGACAATCCATTGAACTTGTCATATGCTATGAGTGAGAACTCCCATATTACGTCATTTCAATCTCAACATAGTAACTATGCATGCGCCATTAAAATCAATCCCATTTGCACTTATGGCATAGATGACGAGACGATGGTCATTGGCTTTTGTTTTTCATGTGATGATATTGCCATGCTTCCTTTAAATGATTTGCGCAATTCATCTACTATGCCATGCCATGATCACACTGAACCAAATATGCTTTGTTTTGGATGTTGTCAATATTCTCCATGTGATGTTCCCGTTAATGCTCATGAGGAGACCCCCATAGTTTCCTATTAGGAGATCTTGATGCATCCCATCCTTTGCATGATTTCCATGATTTCTTGCACCATATGCATTCCATGAATAACAATGCTCTAGATATCTCTCATGATGCATTACATCCTTTGAGTCTCCATTATGACATACATAACAAAAAACCTATCATGATGGATGACATGTTTCTATATCACGCATCTCATTTATTTGAGCATTGGATATTTTGTGCTAACCGCCACATGCCCATGCGCATCATGATGGATGATGTGTACATATACCATGCACACACAATTTTCTCTTTGTCTTTGTTTTGTGTAGGTACTTATGAACACTCGTCAACCTCTCAATCCCAAGAGTTGACGACACGAGCTCTTGAGAGCAATGATGACGTGGGATCCCGTGGACTATCCTTACCACCATTCCCTTCGTGCAAGGACTACGCGCATCTCTTTTACTTGGCTCTCACACGGCTATGGTCTATCTACCACTTGTCACTTTATGCCCATACTATCGTGTTCACTTTGCATGTTATGCTTGTTTCTATGCCTTTGCCATGCAATTGTGACCCTTGCTTGCATTTACCCATGATGCACCATTATGATACTCCTATGTGTATTTGCATGCTTGGTGGAGATCCTTGTTGCTATTGCCATGTTTATCATGTGCCCCATGCTATCGATGCTTGTTGTGTTGGGAGAGTCATGATGACCCATTGCTATTTACATATGGCCTCTCGCCAATACATTCATGCCATTCTACTCATATCTTGCTTTCATGCTTGTGTTATGCCATGTGAATTATTCTTGCAAAATATTTGCACCAATGACATGCTTGCCATGATTCCTCCTAGTATGTTGCATCTTCACACTACTAGCTTGCTTAACTTGATCACTATGATTGCTTGCTATGTTGCATCACCCATGTTCCACTATTACTTGCTTTCTTGGGTTGATGACATATATGTTGATGCCTCTCACTTGATTTGTCATGATCATTGCCTCTTGTCTCCATTGGTTGCATCTCTCATATCACCTTGTATTGAGTACCAACTTGCTATGCTTATTGATCTTGGAGACTTGGACACTTTACTTGTGATGCATGATTGTTTGATTGAGCCTCTTGTATTTGGTTGTTCTCGCATCATATGCCTCCATACTATGAAATGCTCCCTTGTCCTTTCTTATGATGAGCATGATGCATACACTTGTTGGGTATCTTACCACACGAATAATAGGTTTTGCACTTCCGCTAACCTCATTTGTCTTCCCAAGTGTTTGCCATGTTCTTTCATTTTGAAGGTTTCACAAGGCATTACCATGATGAGACAACTTGGTCATGTGAAGGCATACACGATGTGCGACACCAACATTTTCGACATTCTCATAAAGGTGAACTCCTTCTATTTAAGCCATCCTCAAATATGCATATTGGATGGGTCATTCTTTCATTGTTGTTTCCTTCTTGTTATCTACATGATACATCTCGCGAGCGGAGGAGCGACATTGGAGATTGGCTACATGGACCTTCACATTGAGGAGCGCTCGCACTTATTGGATGCACCTTCGGTCTTCCACTCATGCCTCGACATCGAGCTTTGGTACACCAACACCTGCATATTTGTTGATTGTGCTCATACATGTCATGCTCGATGGACTTATCATACTCACCACAAGTTTGCACCCTATGCATGGATTGACTCACATTATGATTGCCTTGTTGCATCTTGTACTCCCATGTCATCCATGATATATGAGCTTGTTCACTTCCTTAGCAAATTTGTTGTGATCTTCCTTGATGGAATATTCATACATCATGATCATATTGTCCACCATCAATTGCATGATAACATACACATGTTGAGCATCCATTGCCATATTCATGCTATTGATAAACTGTCTCACTATGACATCATTTTGCACCGTGGTTGCATTGCTCATATTCATAACACATTTGTGTACACAATGATTGCTTTTCATCCCATGAATGCTTTACATATCATTCTAGATCATCTTGATAAGCTTCATGCGCTTTGTCACACACTATATTGCCGCACGGACTCATTCTTACGTGATGGACACTTTGTGTGTGCTAACCATTGTATTTCCAAGTGTACTTTGTGTTTGCTCATTTTGCATGTACCACATACCGGAGACACCTTGGAGTACTTGGATTGCGCCATGCCTTCAACTTTGTCCAACTACAAGTCCGTCTACGATAACCGTTTCCATGG
>NW_025230353.1:12930-14866 GCF_018294505.1 Triticum aestivum | reverse complement strand
ATGAATCTCGATAGTAGTGATACACATATTCATAATGTTGAAGCCAAAAGATGCAGAGTTGATAATGATAGTGCAACTTATTTGTGGCACTGCCATTTAGGTCATATCGGTGTAAAGCGCATGAAGAAACTCCATACTGATGGACTTTTGGAACCACTTGATTATGAATCACTTGGTACTTGCGAACCGTGCCTCATGGGCAAGATGACTAAAACGCCGTTCTCCGGTACTATGGAGAGAGCAACAGATTTGTTGGAAATCATACATACAGATGTATGTGGTCCGATGAATGTTGAGGCTCATGGCGGATATCGTTATTTTCTCACCTTCACAAATGATTTAAGCATATATGGGTATATCTACTTAATGAAGCATAAGTCTGAAACATTTGAAAAGTTCAAAGAATTTTAGAGTGAAGTTGAAAATCATCGTAATAAGAAAATAAAGTTTCTACGATCTGATCGTGGAGGAGAATATTTGAGTTATGAGTTTGGTCTACACTTGAAACAATGCGGAATAGTTTCGCAACTCACGCCACCCGGAACACCACAGCGTAATGGTGTGTCCGAACGTCGTAATTGTACTTTACTTGATATGGTGCGATCTATGATGTCTCTTACAGATTTACCGATATCGTTTTGGGGTTATGCTTTAGAGACGGCCACATTCACATTAAATAGGGCACCATCAAAATCCGTTGAGACGACACCTTATGAACTATGGTTTGGCAAGAAACCAAAGTTGTCGTTTCTTAAAATTTGGGGCTGTGATGCTTATGTGAAAAAGCTTCAACCTGATAAGCTCGAACCCAAATCGGAGAAATGTGTCTTCATAGGATACCCAAAGGAGATAGTTGGGTACACCTTCTATCACAGATCCGAAGGCAAGACATTCGTTGCTAAGAATGGATCCTTTCTAGAGAAGGAGTTTCTCTCGAAAGAAGTGAGTGGGAGGAAACTAGAACTTGATGAGGTAACTATACCTGCTCCCTTGTTGGAAAATAGTACATCACAGGAACCGGTTTTTGTGACGTCAAAACCAACTAGTGAGGAAGTTGATGATGATGATCATAGAACTTCATATCAAGTTGCTACAGAACCTCGTAGGTCAAACAGAGTAAGATCCACACTAGAGTGGTACGGTAATCCTATTCTAGAAGTCATGCTACTAGATCATGATGAACCTACGAACTATGAAGAAGCGATGGTGAGCCCAGATTCCGCAAAATGGCTTGAAGCCATGAAATCTGAGATGGGATCCATGTATGAGAACAAAGTATGGACTTTGGTTGACTTGCCCGATGATCGGCAAGCAATTGAGAATAAATGGATCTTCAAGAAGAAGACTGACGCTGATGGTAATGTTACTGTCTACAAAGCTCGACTTGTTGCAAAAGGTTTTCGACAAGTTCAAGGGATTGACTACGATGAGACATTCTCACCCGTAGCGATGCTTAAGTCTGTCCGAATCATATTAGCAATTGCCGCATTGTATGATTATAAAATTTGGCAAATGGATGTAAAAACTGCTTCCTGAATGGGTTTCTGGAGGAAGAGTTGTATATGATGCAACCAGAAGGTTTTATCAATCCAAAGGGAGCTAACAAAGTGTGCAAGCTCCAGCGATCCATTTATGGACTGGTGCAAGCCTCTCGGAGTTGGAATAAACGCTTTGATAGTGTGATCAAAGCATTTGGGTTTATACAGACTTTTGGAGAAGCCTGTATTTACAAGAAAGTGAGTGGGAGCTCTGTAGCATTTCTAATATTATATGTGGATGACATATTATTGATTGGAAATGATATAGAATTTCTGGATAGCATAAAGGGATACTTGAATAAAAGTTTTTCAATGAAAGACCTCGGTGAAGCTGCTTACATATTGGGCATTAAGATCTATAGAGATAGATCAAAACGCTTAATTGAACTTTCACAAAG
>NW_025230353.1:9567-11875 GCF_018294505.1 Triticum aestivum | reverse complement strand
AAAAAAAAGGGGTATCATAAAGTCTGAAAATTTGCTGGATCTATTTGACAAAATCTGAAAGAGGGAGGGGATAAATATTGTGATAGCTAGCTGAAAAATATTCTAACTACTACAAAAAAGAGAAACAGTCTTACGTTATCAAGCATACTAAGCTTGAACAAAAAATAAGAGAGAAACAATTACTAAATTCAATAGAAAACTCATGTCAGGCTGATGACCCTGTCCAATCACAACCTGTGTGTCACGGTAGTGAACAAAAATAAATTTAAAGAATAGAAACTCACTGAAGGACAATAACAAATAATTATATTTGAAATGAAATCAATGGATCACTCATCAAAATGGATTTCCAGAAACCTCGAGAGGGATACAGTAATTATATTTCTACGTTGATTCAATATATATGATCCAATCAGCCAACGTTAGAACTACAAGCCTCGGTCCTCATGGGCAGGTAGGTAGACCCGTAGGCGCTAGAAGTGGTGCCGTTAATGCATAGTGCACACAGCACAGTTGTTACCATCATCGCCTGAAGACCCTACATGATAGACCTGTGTTGCGTGAGCTCTGCATTGTATGCTCTTCCAGTCGCTAGATGGAAACCATGTGAAAGTGTGTAGTATTGTAAAAAAAAGGAGAAACTGGACTCTGTGTTATCAGAGCCGAATAAAAGTACTGAAATAAATCTGGACTCTCACCCTCACGCCTTCTCTCAATAACTCATCCCGAATTTCTTCCGATTAACATCTTCTATCCGCTGTTGTTCTTGAGGTCATCACACTTCTAGGTTGTAGGGTAGCAGCACCCTCCGGACGTGTGCGCCTGCTCTTCTTGTCGACGGATCACGGATCTGAGGACCTGCCCGGCGCTGCACCAGCGAGGCTGAAAAGGAAGCCATGTCCAGAGCCCAATCTCAACATCGGCCGATCTGATTCCGGTGGAACCGACTGGAACGAAGACATACAGGGAGATGAGTACCGGCATCGCGGCTGCCGTCTCGACGATCAAAGGCACCACACCGTCAAGGGAACATAAATCCCCGAGAGTCGCAAGGCCGAGCCTGGCCCGCTGTTGTGCCGGAAGAGTGCCCTGACACAGAGATCGGCTCTCAGCCGCCGGGGAGAAAACTGGTGTCCTTTTTGTCGGTGGGGTGGGAGGGGGAGCGGTCGGTCGGTTGAGATTTCAGAGAGGGGTATGCCGCTTGCTTTACGCTGGAAACAAAGAGATGGCTCATATTCGACCGATTAATTACGTACGCTGGTAACTGAACGAATGACGTGGTATTATGCACTTTACAGTTGATGATGATGTAGCAGTGTTACCAAGGTGGATAGGCTTGATGACGTGGATAGCTTGCATGTGAAGATAATTGAGTTAGTGGGGATGAATTTCTTAAGTATATAGGATGTGAATATATAGACAAACAGAGTGCCACTAGTATGCCTCTACTTGACTAGCTTGTTAATCAAAGATGGTTATGTTTCCTAACCATGGACAAAGAGTTGTTATTTGATTAACGGGATCACATCATTAGTTGAATGATCTGATTGACATGACCCATTCCGTTAGCTTAGCACCCGATCATTTAGTATGTTGCTATTGCTTTCTTCATGACTTATACATGTTCCTACGACTATGAGATTATGCAACTCTCGTTTACCGGAGGAACACTTTGTGTGCTACCAAACGTCACAACGTAACTGGGTGATTATAAAGGTGCTCTACAGGTGTCTCCAAAGGTACTTGTTGGGTTGGCGTATTTCGAGATTAGGATTTGTCACTCCGAATGTCGGAGAGGTATCTCTGGGCCCTCTCGGTAATGCACATCACTTAAGCCTTGCAAGCATTGCAACTAATGAGTTAGTTGCGAGATGATGTATTACGGAACGAGTAAAGAGACTTGCCGGTAACGAGATTGAACTAGGTATTGGATACCGATGATTGAATCTCGGGCAAGTAACATACCGATGACAAAGGGAACAACGTATGTTGTTATGCAGTCTGACCGATGAAGATCTTCGTAGAATATGTAGGAACCAATATGGGCATCCAGGTCCCGCTATTGGTTATTGACCGGAAACGTGTCTCGGTCATGTCTACATTGTTCTCGAACCGTAGGGTCCGCACGCTTAAAGTTACGATGACAGTTTCTTTATGAGTTTATGTATTTTGATGTACCGAAGTTTGTTCGGAGTCCCGGATGTGATCATGGACATGACGAGGAGTCTCAAAATGGTCGAGACATAAAGATTGATATATTGGACGACTATATTCGGACACCGGAATTGTTCCGGGTGATTTCGGAGAA
>NW_025230353.1:8576-9451 GCF_018294505.1 Triticum aestivum | reverse complement strand
CAGGAGAGTTAATGGGCCACATGGGCCTTGGTGGAAAGAGAGAGGGGCGGCCAGGGATGGGCCGCGCGCCCCCTCTCCCTCTGGTCCGAATTGGACTAGGAGGGGGGGCAGCGCCCCCCTTTCCTTCCCCCCTCTCCCCCTTCCTTCCCCCTCCTAGTAGGAGTAGGAAAGGAGGAATCCTACTCCTACTAGGAGGAGGATTCCTCCTCCTTGGCGCGCCCCAAGGGGCCGGCCGGCCTCCCCCCTTGCTCCTTTATATACGGGGGCGAGGGGCACCCCATAGACACACAAGTTGATCTTCGTGATCGTTCCTTAGCCGTGTGCGGTGCCCCCCTCCACGATATTACACCTCAGTCATATTGTAGCGGTGCTTAGGCGAAGCCCTGCGACGGTTGAACATCAAGATCGTCACCACGCCGTTGTGCTGATGGAACTCCTCCCCGAAGTTTTGCTGGATCGAAGTCCGGGGTGCGTCATCGAGCTGTACGTGTGTCAAGAACTCGGAGGTGCCGGAGTAACGGTGCTTGGATCGGTTGGACCGGGAAGACGTACGACTACTTCCTCTACATTGCGTCAACGCTTCCGCTTCGGTCTACGAGGGTACGTAGACAACACTCTTCCCTCTCGTTGCTATGCATCACCATGATCATGCGTGTGCGTAGGAAATTTTTTGAAATTACTACGTTCCCCAACAGCTCACTGGTGCGCCAGAGAGAGTCTAGCTAGTACATCGTCTGTAATCTCTTTTGATGTTTTCCCTGAGTCTCTAATTGCCCTAGTGCAATCGAATGTAAACCGTCTCATTGCTAAATAAAGGCCTGAAGGGCGGAAAACCCTATTGGATGATCGCTGCGTCAAGTTGTCGTGCAAACGCA
>NW_025230353.1:0-7610 GCF_018294505.1 Triticum aestivum | reverse complement strand
AGGCAGCGCGACGCGAGCGTTTCAATGGGCCGGCCCATTGCGCATTACACCGATCCCGGTTTTGGGAACCTTCTAGAAGGTTCCCAACCGGTCCAGATCTGGTTTTTTTCGTTTTTCTTTTTTTCCTGTTGTTTCTTTTATGGTTTTCTTCAGTTTTCCCTTATTTTTTTTATGTTTTATTTTTTGTTTTTCTTTTCTTTTACTCGTTTTTTTATAGCTGTTTCCTTTTTTCCCTTTTCTTTCTTCTTTCTTTCTAAATATTTATACTTTAAAAATTCAAAAATGTTCAACTCTCCAAAACATGCTCAGGTTGCCAAATTTTGTTCCATTCTATTAAAAAAATGTTCAAGAATTACAAATTTTGTTCCCTTCTCTTCAAAAAATGTTCGAAATTTAAAAACAAATTCGTGTTCACTATCTTTAGGGTGGGATTTAAATTTTTAAAATGTTTGCAGTCTTTTTACCAATTCATACAATATTCATGAATTTCAAAAAACTTCCCACTTTGAAATTTGGTTCACAAATTCAATAAATATTCATGTTTGCATAATTTGTTCTAAAATTAATTTTTTTGGGAATTTCACAAGTTCGAAAGATATTGATACTTATTAAATTTCTTGAGAAATTACAAAAATGTTCGGCAATTTCAAAAATTGTTCCCAATTTCAAAATATGTTGACTAATTTGGAAAATGTTCATGTTTTACAATTTTAGATTTTTTTTGGTGGATTTCGATAATTTTTTTTTGCATTTTCTAATTTTTGGTTCACAAATTCAAAAAATGTTCCGCTTTCTAAATTTGTTCACTAATTCAATAATGGTTCTTATTTAAAAGATTTGTTCGCTAGCTGAAATTATGTTTGGGTTTTGCAAATATTGTTTGTAAATTCAAAAAAACTGGTGTTACCATTATTGTTCGTGTTTTCAAATTTTGTCCCCTTCTATTCAAAAAAATTGGTGTTACCGGATTTCAATTTTTTGTTCACGTTTACATAAAATGTTCGCACTTCCAAATTTGTTTGGGATTTTTCAAAATTGTTCTCCATTTCAAAATTTGTTCTCAAGATTCTAAAAATGTTCGTGCTTTAAAAAATTATTTGCGCTTACAAATTTGTTCGGGATTTTTCTCAATTGCTCTCCCTCTCAAAATTAGTTCTCGCGATTCAAAATGTCCGTGCTTTAAAAAATTGTTCGCGCTTCCAAATTTGTTCTCCATTTCAAAATTTGTTCTCAAGATTCAAAAAATGTTCGTACTTCGAAATTTGTTCTCTGTTTCAAAATTTGCTCTCAAGATTCAAATAATGTTCGTGCTTTAAAAAATTGTTCACAAATTCCAAAAAATGTTTGGGGAATTCAAATTTGTTCATGTTTTCAAAAATGTTCGTGGTTTCAACATTTTATTTGCAATTTGAACAAATGTCATGTTTCAAATTTTATTCGCATTTAAAAATGTTCTGTTTAAACACTTTTGTTCTGAACTGAAAAAATGTTCCTGTTTTCCATTTTGTTCAAAAATTTAAACTGTTCGTGCTCTCAGAAAATATTCCGAAAATTCAAAAAATGTTTGTGCTTCTCATAATTTGTTCGTAATATTTGAAAAATTGTTCAGGATTTGCAAAATTTGTTCATGTTTCTTTTTTGAATCAAAATTACAAAAAAGCTTTACTGCATCAAAAAAATGTTGGAACATATAAAAATTGTGATATTTTTAAACTGCTCTCAATTACAAGAAATGTATCCGAAATGTTTTCCAAATCACAACGCTAACGCGATAGTCATATCTTTCCTTTTTTGGTCATTACTTGTAACATATTAGGAATTAAACAACACTTTTTCTAAAATATCGTAGGATGATTTTCATGCTCTACGTCAAAAATTCCTTTTCGAGGTTGTAACTTGCAAGGACAATGAAATTCAGCTCCCGTTAGTAACTTCTTTCCTGCAGAGACATGTAAGTTCTCTATTTATTTGTTTTCCAATGACATAAAAGAGTTGTTTTTTTCTTAGAGCCCGTTCTTTCATACCAAACAGTGAAATTATTTTCTTCTAATCCCGTGTATGTTTCAACAGGGTTTCCGCATATTCAAGTGAAGCTTTGAAGGCCAATCTTTACTCGTTCTGCATATGACAGTAACCTCAGGTAACTTCTCAAATCAGCATGTAAGTTCAATTAACATGCTTATTCTTTCTATTCTGAAAGGTCTCATTATTCTTATTAGTTTGTGTAAAAGGTTCAACCAAATAGAATCCCAATGATGAAATGTGCTGCACCTGTATTTCCAATTAACATATTTCTTCTTTCTATTCTCAAGGGTCTCATTAATACTGTCACCTTCAAGGGAAGTTGCACCACAAGATTCAACTCAAAGGATTACTTCGATGCGAAAAATGTTTCCTTAATGATAGAGCTATCTTTTTTTTCTCTTGATGGTCTAGTGATAGTTTCTTTGCAAGAACTTTGGCTGTAAACAATGTCTGAAAACAGCTGAAACATTTCTGTAAACGAGCAACCGATTTCTTTGGGAAACATATTTCCCTTTTTTATTCTCAAGGGTCCCAATGCAAGAATTTTTTTCAACTCAAAAGGAACAGTTCCATGAGGAAACTAATCTGCTGTTTGTTTAACATGGTTCCCCAGTTATATTTTCTTGCATTATGTTTAATTTTTAATAAGGTTTAAATCTGCAAATAAGTTTGCAAAGGGAAATCTTGCGTTATATTTTCTTATTACCATATAGTTTTTTTGTAAGTTTATTTTTTTTTGCTCCTATACTGATTCTTTGTTGCACATTTCGAACTCTTCTTTTACTAATGTTTGTCAAGTTTCACAAATAGAAACAAGGTTGTCATTACTATTCTCTTTTACTGGAACTGTTCTTCCTTTGACAAAGAAACAGCAGAAGCAACAGAGAGAAACAGCAGAAGAAACGAAACAGAGAAACAAGCGCACGCGAAACAGAGAAAGCAGCGCGCGCGAAACAGTAGAAACGGTTTTCAAAACGCGGGCCGAACAAAGAAACAGTAGAAACGCGGCCCAACCAGCCCACTAGCGAACCCCCCTTGTGCGAACGCCCGACACTTTGACGCAGAATGCGTCGTATAGGAGCTCTCCTGAAGGGCGGTTCTCAAAAAAAACTTGATCCGATGCCACCGTAGCCCATGGCCAAAATACATGACGTGCACGTCGGGCCTGCAAAAATAAACATGGCACACATAACATGCATAATAGACCTGTCTTCTACGTAGTCGCTCGGTGTTTATCTCTTGGAGGTCGACTGATATGCGTACGTGTATTCGGATACATATGCGTATTTGCCGGCCGTGCGGGTATTAAAAGAGATACAAATATGGTCGGTGCTTACGTGCCTTGTAACTTAATCTTTATTCTATATAAATGAGACATGTATTACCATGCAAAAAAAAATTACAGGCGTACGAGTACCTGGGTCTATGTACGACCTGGCCGCGGCGTCTACGGAGATGCGACCTGCACCGAGTCGTCTGTAGGGTTAGCTTAAATTTGTACATGATCAATACGTGACTAGTGCAGGTCATAACATGCATGAGATAAATAAATAAAAAAACGTGTGGATGCATGCATCAGTACGTGAGGCAGTCATTAGTTACTGTGTATAGTGTATACACGTAGGTGCACATGCAATTATGAAAAGTAGACATGCATAACCTGTACTTGGGAAATTCCTTCAAAACTAATAAAAAAAACTTCCTGATTATATAGTATTGCCAAAAACCCATTAAACAAATGCCCCCTCACCAAATAAAGTTCGAGGGCGGAGCAGATCGGGCTTAATTTGGTGATATTTTTTTTGTTTTGGCGCATCATATGTGTGCAGCCTGATCCGTCGGGTTGCGCCTGCAAAAGAAAAACAAAGCAATGCATGTATTGACAGATGTATGAAATGTTAGACGAAACGTGCATGGCCCATGCACACTCATTCGCGTGGACTTCTGAGCGATCAGCAATCCACCAATTCTGGACCAATGCTATTCCTGCCCCAGCAACCAGCGCCACTTCGGCGGACGCTTCAGCACTTGAGGTTTGGACGCGTCCTGCTACCCTATACCCTCTGGGCTAGCTCCACTGCGTCATCGGAATCTGTGGAAAGGAAAAAGAAAAAGAAAAGAGGAAAATAAAATGAAGATCAGGGTGCTGCATTGTAACCGTGATAACGACGGTAGACCCTAGGGCTTTGTTGCTTGTTGTAGTGCTCGATGCCATCACAGCACTCCGTTGCCACCGAGGTGAGACTTCTCGTTGCGAAGACAACGTGTTGCAGCCGACGTCTGCATCATCTGCAGAAAAGATTGTTTGATCTCGATGTAGCGATGTAGTAGTGCAGGTATGTTTGTCCGCACTTGCATTCATTGGGGAGCTCGTCGGGACCATCCAACAGACGATGCCAGCCACCGAGACAGCCCTACTTCGTCTTCATTTTGTGGCGAAACAACATGCCTGGTCCTGAAAACAAAATAGCATTTACCGAGCTCGTCACGACCGCCTAGCTGCTGCGGTGCCAGCCGACTGGATCGGAGGGTTTCACAGATTCATGCTGGCCCCACTGGCGCATTACACTGCTCTCGTGATCTTCATATGACGATGTAGGTGAGGCGTCGGTAGACCATCGACAACTCTGTTTCACCATGAATGGCGTTTCACCAGGGGGTATGCCGGGACACCATCGGCCATATGGATGATCAAGGGATGATATTGCCCCCAAACTTCATTGTTGTTGGAGACAGGGTACCGGAGTGACATCGGCACCACCCTTATGAGCTCAGGTGCCTCCTTCCTACACCCATTGTTCATGTTGGTGCAGATGATTGATTGCCGAGATGTCGTCGGCATTAGCAGATCGACATCGGGATATCATCGACGTCCACGGGCATACGGGATTGCCCCCGATGCCTGTGTTGTAGGTTGGTGTAGAGACTCGACGTCGGGTTGTCATCGGCAATGCCGAGAAGTACCTCTTCATTGGCTGCAAAAGACGTTGGGGAAGCGCAACAACTAGAAACACCCAACAAAACAAAGTGAACCAAGAGGAAAAAAAGGAAGGTTTGGTTGGTTTTTAAAATTTTGGCTTTCCCGTTATACACCTGCTATAGGTGTGACATCTGAGAAGGCTACCAAAGAACTTGTCATCAGGGATCGTCGAAATACCATGACGATTACAACTCAAGAACTGCATAAGCCTTGGTGTATGTGTATGAATACGCCGTGTTTCGGGATGCTTCCGGGAGGCAACAAAAATTCATATTCTAGCCCATCATCGTGCGGAGGGGCCCCACAGCCCGCCATGCCCCCTATACATGCCTCATGAACCCAGGGACTTGGGTATGGTAGGTTTAGGGTAGATGGTTTTGGGAGAACGGTCTGGCGATTTTTCTTCATGCCTTATTGAGGGATGGTGAACATCTACCTTCCGCCTTCTTTCTAGTGTGTCTCCTACTGCTTGGGACAACTTGACTGCTTCTTGGACTCTTGGGAATTTATTTGACTGCTTCGTGGAGATTTTGGATTTTTTTTGTGCGGATTGATTGATTGGCCGCATGCTTCATGAACTTGCTTTAAATTTTTTTTTTGAGGATTTTGCTTGCAATTCCCGGGGATTGCTCTTTCATGACTTCTCGAAGACCCACCTTGAGAACTTGGGAGGAACATGTTCACCTCTGTGGACAAAGAAAACCCTTAGAAATTTTATCTAGAGCTTTTTGGTGGCGTATCCCAGGGTTGTCATGTGGCTAGGCACCGAACCAACTTGCATTGGCCCAGGTAGCCACCATGAATCTTTTCCTATAGCCTCCCCTGGGATGCGAGTCTCTGCAAACATGAAGCATGACAGGAAACATGACGGGCGCGGGGTCTCGACTCTCAGAAGTGCCCAAGTAATCGTCTCTGCTGCCTCCGGAAGCATACGCCTGATACGTGTCGTGCATTGTGGGTGTAGGAGCCGCTCTGCCTGCAACTTGACACATTGTGCCACCCTCTGACAAGTCCTAGGATAGCCAAAACTTCAATCAACAACATGATGTGGTAGGGGAAAGCCTGTTTTTTTTTGTTGTTGGACTGAGTCCGTTAAAACTGGGGAGACCAAAAAAATATCCAAAACATGCAACGAAGAGTGCATCATGGATCTGATAGCCCACTGAAAAAGGGTCTCCCCAAGAAAAAAAAGGCAATGAAAGAGGCAACATTTTCAGAAAAATATTTTTTTAGGAACCTTCCATTGATTGGGGGCATAGGCCGGGCTCCCTGGGAATCCACTATGGTATGCACCCCCGTCGTAGACTTGCTCGACGACATATGGTCCTTCCCACTTTGGCTCGAACTTCCCCTTCGTCTTGTGCGTGATAACGATGGGTCGACGGAGCACGAGGACCAACTCTCCCTTCCGGAATACGTGCTCCTTGACGAGCTTGTCGTAGGCTCTCACCATGTTCTGGCGGTAGAGCTCTAGGTTTTGCAGGGCACGAAGTCGATCCTCTTCAAGGGCGTCAAGCTCCTGGAAACGAAGTTGTACCTGTTCATCTTGGGTGAGTCCTTCCTGGAGAGCCACCCGTAAAGAGGGTAGCTGGACTTCCAATGGCAGTACGGCTTCACTCCCATAAACGAGAGAGAATGGAGTAGCCTGTGTCGGGGTACGGACTGTAACGCGGTACGCCCATAAGGACTCGAACATACGATCATGCCAGTCTCTCTTGTGTCTTGTCACCGTCTTCTTGAGTATCTTTCCTAGCGTCTTGTTGAAGGCTTCGATCGCCCCATTGGCTTGAGGGTAGTAGCCAGTGGAGTAGTTCCACTTGATCTTGTACTTCTCCATGAACATGTACATCTTGTTGGACTTGAATGCCTTGGCATTGTCGGAGGTGATGCGGTGTGGAATCCCAAAGTGATATATGATATTTCGCTCTAGGAAGTTGATGACGTTGTCGCTCTTCATCTCCCGCAGTGGAACAGCTTCCACCCATTTGGAGAAGTAGTCCGTCGCGGCGAGGATGAAACGATGACCCCCGGATGACGGAGGGTCGATGAGGCCGATGACGTCGATTCCCCAGGCGTCAAATGGCCAAGAGGGAACGGTAGGGTGGAGCCGGACCGGTCGCTGATGTTTGAAGTTGCCATGTACTTGACAGTTGTGGCATGACCTGGCCACCCGAAGGCAGTCCGCCATGACGCCGGGCCAGTAGTATCCTGCAAGACGTATGCTATGATACATCTTGGCTCCTCCTTGGTTCCCGCCGCAGACTCCCACTACTAGGGAAAAGCCTATACACAGAATCTTAGCAGCAGCGCGGCTCAAAAAGGAGTGCTGCTGCTAATTAGTAGTAGCGCGTGTGCGGGAAACTCGCTACTGATAAGTTTTTAGCAGCAGCGCGCTCGGTGTAAACTGTGCTGCTACAAATATCGACCGGCAGTGTCCACCTAACTCCATTTAGCAGTAGCGTGGTGGCGCGAACCGCGCGGTAACTCCATTTAGCAGTAGCGCGGTTTTGTCCCTGTTAGCAGTAGCGCCGTCGCCCAAAGCGCGCTGCTGCTAATTCCTTAGCAACAGCGTGTTTTAGCTCCCACGCTACTGCTAACCCGCACC
>NW_025230352.1:10425-14875 GCF_018294505.1 Triticum aestivum | reverse complement strand
TTCTGGGAGGCAATAGTGGGAGTGTGAAGTAAAAAAACCTACAGGAGAGCAAAAAAAACCTGCTAGTCCACTTGGCACAGTCTGTCGGTGTACATGCGCTCAGGCCTGGCCTTGCAGCTTCAAGGGAAAGGACATGCAAATGAATGCATGGGCATGTCCTATATGACGCTTACTGCAGCAAATAGTCGAGGATTCGCATAGGGGTAGCTGACCTGGGCTGGTCCATCTGCATGACGCGCAGTTAAAAATCAACAAAAATCGCTTGCCCGGCCTTGCAGCTTCAAGGGAGAGGACATGTAGACGAATGCCTGGGGACATCCTATATGGTGCCTACTGCGGCTAGCTGACCTGGGCCGATCCATTTGTGTGACGCGCGGTTAAAAATCAACAAAAACTGCTAACCCTGGCTGGGAATCGAACATATGATCTGCCGCAGACACTCAAGCGATGCTAGACATTCCGACTAGAGGACTTATGTTGACGATCTACAACGTGTCTTCTAAACAGACGAACATCAGGGCAAAACACAAAAGAGTAGCTTACAAATATTTCCAAAAATGCGATTTAATCGGTTCTCGAACACATGACCTTTCGTAATTGAACAACGTCACTTTTTTTGTAGTTCATAGATTTGTTGATTAAAAATGGCAGCTCAGCGATTTTTTAATCTCGAATGTGATTTTCTTCTGACAAAACTATAATTTTTTGAAAAACAAAATTTTTCAGAAAAAAAAATAAATTTATAACGACTCAAACAGTTTTTGGAAATCCCAATTTTTTTTTAAAAAAAGAACAATGTTGAGAGTGGGAACTTTTTGGAAATAAATGGGAAAAGATTTTGAAACACGAACAAAATTCAAAAAGTCAGACTTTTTTTTTGAAACATGAACATTTTATAAAATTCCCAAACATTTTTCAAATTTGAGACCAAATTGTGAAAACATGACATTTATTAATTTTTGAACAAATTTTGAAAAGGAGAACATTTTATAAATTTTCTTGATTTTTTTTTTAAATTTGAACAAATTTTTAAAATGAGAATATTTTTTGAAAATTCCTGAACAGTTCTCGAAACAGGAAGATTTTTTAAAGTTTCAAAATTAAGATATTCTTAATATTTTTTGAAACTGTGAATAAATTTTGAAAACATGATTTTTTTTAACGTCATGAACTTTTTTGAAACACGAACATTTCTTGACATTGTGAACAAAATTTGAAAATTTTATTTTTATGAAAATTCTGAACATTTAAAAAAACAATCTGAATAGTATTGAAAAATGGAAACATTTTATGAAATTCCTGAACAAATTTTTAGAAGTACTAATATTATTGAATGCTTGAACAATCTTTCAAACGCGACCATTTTAAAAAGAAATCATTGTTTTTAAGAGCATGAAGTTTTTTATGTTTCCGAACAATTTTTGAAACATGAACTTAAAAAAACGAAATGAAACTTGAAATATAGAAGAGAAACAAAACAAAGAGACAGAAAACAAAGAAAAAAGAAACAAAACAAGGAAAAAAGAAACATAAAAGGAAAGGAAAAAGAAGAAAAATAAACAGAAAAATGATTTATTTATTTTTCAAAAAAAACCCAAAAAGAAACAGGAGAAGTGGTTCGGGGAACATTAAAAACCGGCTGGGAAACTCTAGAAGGTTTCCAAAACTAGAAACGTTGGAACATGCTAATGGGCCGACCCAGGTTACCGCGTGATCGCGAACTCTCTGCGAAACGTCGACCCTTCGCAGGGGCGGACCTACGTTGGTCCAGCCGGTGGGATCTCCTATGCGCCGCTCGTTGCGGCGAATTGCCGAGCAAACGCACAGGGGCGACTCCAGCTGGGCCGGCCCATTAGCGAAACACAGTAAAAAATACAAAAAAGACTAAAATTGCTGGAGGAGGTAGGAATCGAACCTGGCACCTCCTGTGTCTTACGCACAACCCTAGCCATTGGGCTACATAAGCTTTCTTGTTTTACTATGGCGCGCGCAGCTAAAGGTAATGCAGATGCGAACATTATTTTGAGAAAAGTATTTTTTTAATGCAAACACTTTTCAAATTTGAGAAGAAGAACTAAAAAAATATAATCAGAATTTACTGAACCAACACAACTTTTAAAAAAAATCGATAAACACAAAAAAGTTTTTCGAAAATCTGAACAAGTATTTAATAGTGATTTTTGTAAAAACATGAATATTTTTGAAAGGAGAACAAATTTTGAATTGTGAACAAAATAAATTTGTAAACATGAACATTTTTAATATTTTCGAACAAAATTTTGAAATGCGAACAATTTTTAAAATAACAAACAAATTTTGAATTTTTAGAACAAATTGTAAAATGGAGAGCAATTTTGAAAATGCCAAACAAATTTGAAATGTGAACAATGTTTTATTAAGTGAACAAAAATTTGAAAAATAAGAACATCTTTTTGAAATTTGTGAACAATTTTTGAATACAGGCATTATTTGAAATCCATGTCATTATTTTCAAAAAATGGAAAAAAGTAATTTGAACAATTTTAAAAAAACAAGAACATTTTCTGAAAATTCGGAACAAAAATTTTGAAACCAGAAACATTTTTCGAATTTATGAACAAATTTCGTAAAATGGGAACATTTTTTAAGTTTGTGAAGAAAATCTGAAAAATAGGAACATTTTTTGGAATTCGGATTTTTTAAAAAATAAACTTGAAAAGGAAAATAAAAGATAAAAGAAAAGAAAACTGAAAAAAAAGAAACAGAAAAAGAAAAGAAAAAAGAAAAAGAAGATAAATAGAAAAAGAAAAACGAAAAAGAAACTGAAAAAGAAAAAGGCGGTTCAGGAACCTTCTAGAAGGTTCCTAAAACCGGAAAAACCGGCTGGAAACATAATAGAAGGTTCCCAAAACCGAGTCTGCTGTAACGCTAAAACGGGCCGGCCCATTCGTTTCGCTCGCTCGCACCTCCCTGTGCGAAGCTTCGACAGCTTGCCGCAACGAGCGGCAAGTAGGATTTTCCCCAGCCGGTGTCACTGGACACCGGGTAGAAATCCAGCTTACTTATGTATAGTACGCAGTTTGGGCCTTGGACACCGGTAAAAACTAAAGCTGGACACCGGTTGAAACGAGCTAGAGAGAGAGAAACACACGGCGAGCACTCAGCACAGCTGCGGCCCATCCCACGTGCTCTCTGTACGTACGTGCCTAACATGGGCCGGTTGTGCTGCTGCATGCCCGCTTACACTTAGTGGCGCAGTCGCCCAGTCACCAACCGGCGGTCGGCTAGAAAATGACACCATCCGCCAGCCCCTGCCCTCGCCCGCTTGCCGCTGCAGACCGCTAAATAATCGAAGGAAACCGCTGTGGCTCAACGTGTAGCTATCTCAGATTCCTGTTACCTAAATTACATGGTTAGAGTTTTCAAATTTATCGGTATTACAATCGAGAATCTGACTGTGATTTGATAATTTTCCTTAGTGATTCACATCTATTTGGAATTTTAGATTATTTCTCGACCATATGAGACGGCAGTAAGACACAATTTTGAATAATTTTTTTGTTGCGGGTATTTTTTGAGTAACTTTTAACTCTACAACCGTACAGTTCACTCAATATATATTTTATTTATTGTTTCTATTCTTGCATCCATAGCAGTTGTGCACCTGTGATAATATATTAAGCGGCAAATTATATGGGAATTTTTGTTGCGGTCGCTGATCATATTTTTTTAGTTGGTCATCGTATTTGTTTTTATTGTTTGGGTTTCTTATGTTTTATTGTACAACTTTACATAATCAACGAAAATTTCAAGTGAAATGCTTCATTTTATAAGGATGTATATCATTGAACATTTTAGGTTGTCGAGTTTGGTGTACATGTGGACACCGGGTGGTTTTTGTTCTGGGTCCGCCCCTGACCGTTCGACATAGAATGCGTCGAATAGGATATTCCATATGCCCGTGCTAGTAAAGACTGTGTTGACCCGACAAACAATCATGGACAATCGCGTTCATTACACCCCAATGCATGATTTCGTGGGGGCTTATATACTTTAGTCCTCATTTCGTTGCAGTGGATCTAGGGGAGAAGTTCCTAGGGGCTGACTTTACCCAGGCCACCCAAGGCGCCATTTGGTTGCCCACTATCGGGAGGGAGCCCCGCCCTTTCCACGACTCTTCCCTCGGAGCGATTTCCTGATCTAATCAGGTCGGGCAGGAATCCTCGAGAAGCGATGATGCTGACTTGATCCTCCCAAACATCTCCGCGACTGCCTGCCCCTTCAATTAGGAGCTTCGCCCTCCACCGGCGCCCACCCACCCCCCTGGCGAGGAACTTATCCCTTCGTGGCCAATGACGCCCCCACACTCCTTCGACTAGGAGCTCCCCCCCCCCAGCCAAAATAATGGTGAGCACCATCTCTTCCTCTCACTTCTTAAGTTCTTTGTTTGTTCGGGCTTCCTAGGTCTGCC
>NW_025230352.1:0-10107 GCF_018294505.1 Triticum aestivum | reverse complement strand
CTCTTCCCTGGGAATGGCTCCCCTAGCATCCAAATTAAGCCTTTGGGATTTTATTACTAACAGTGCATACCCTCCTCTGACCTGGGGTTGGCCCGTTTAGGATTTTTTTTCCATTTTTTTTCCGGTTTGCTTCAATCCTGAACCTCCCCGTTTGATTCTCACAGCGACAACCAACTGGAAAACATCACGTCATGCGATTACGTATTTCTTTTATTTGTTTTGTTCAGCCTCAACTTGTAATAACAATAAAAAAGAACACTATGATTTTTCTGTGTTTCTATGGTTATTTTTACCCGATTTCTTTTTCTGTTGCCTTTTCCTTTTTCCTCTTCCTTTTTAAAGTGCGTGAACTTTTTCCTTTTTCACGAACTTTTTCCAAATTTCCAAAAAAAATGAGTTTTTTGCTAACATTCTAGCGAAACTTTTCCAAAAGTAATGAACTTTTTTCAACTCGATTTCAAAATCTATGAAAAAAATTCAAATTCAATGCACTTTTCTCAAATTTTATAAACATTCTTAAAATTTTATGAAGATGGTCAATGAACTTTTTTATGAATTAATGAAGTTTTTTCAAAATCATTGAATTTTTTTTCATATCGATCAAATTTTTTTGAATTTGTGAATGTTTTTCCAAATCTTGCGAGTTTTTAAAAAATCCATGAATGCCATTAAATCCGTGAAGATTTTTCCATTTTTAGGAACTTTTTCAAATTGCTAAACTTTTCAAACCGTTAAAATGTTGTTTTTATCCTCAAACAACGACCAGTACAGAAGAGAAAAAAACGGGCGAACAGATTTTTTTTAAGCGAAAAGAGGAAGTAGACCAGAACAACTACAAATATAAGGCACCATTTTGCATATCTGGAATGTTTTAGTTTTCTCAACCTAATTATTAATGGTCCTACCACTCTTACTCAAAACTACCACTGTTAGTAATCTAATTATTAAATCTAAGGTCAACCACAGTGTTTTTTTTCCTTACCTAGTAAGATTCTACATCCTAGCTTCAACTTTCAGCTCGTTCCAAATAAACAGTTGCTACCGTGCCTGTTTTTGCCTCTATTAAAAATGTACTGTGTGGTTTATACGAAATCCCTTTGGAAATTCATAGCTTTCTTGATTGGTCGCCGGTCATTACATAGGTCAGTACATGATGAGTGGACTGAATGACTGTAAGTAGGCGACCTATGAATGTGTGGACTGAATGAATGTGGGCAACTAGCTATGAATGTGCTGGACTGAATACTTGGTTGTCAGCAGCGTGCACGCCGTCGATCCCCTTTTCGGACTTTCTATCTCCCTCTACTTGTGACGGAGCGCCCAACAAGTCATACCTGTTGTCCAGCTTCCGCTCCCTATCGGTGCCGTTGGTCGACTTGTGCTTGGATGCCATTGCAAGGTTTCTGCCATGGACAGTGGAATTTTTCCAATTCGGATTTAAGGTGTGAAGCGCCGAAGGAGATGCTCTTTAGAAAATTCGCAAGACAAGCTTACCGCCACATAACACTGGTTCAACTAGGGGCGACCGCGGTTTAGGTTCGCGCTACCAAAAGAAAGAAGAAAATGAGGTATAATTGTGCTGACATGAGTTGCACCTGCAGTGAAGTACCGAAGAGGATAAAAAGCGTGTACTAACAAGTTTCTGTCAGCAATGATTTTTTAACCATCCTTTGATCTTTCGGTGATCTTTTCTTTGTTCAGAATAGTTGAGGCATGCAAGTTGTTGCATGTGGACTCAATGTGTGTTTGTCAAGTGAAATTGCAGAGAATTTCAGAACTGATTTTCAAGCTTCAATGTTGGGACAACTCTTACTGCTACAGAATACTGAGCGAGCTATCGAGGCAACATAGATAACATGGCATTCTTATGCACCATAGGAGTGTGTGCCACAGAGCCAGCAGGATCAGAAACGATCGATGCCCAAGAATCATGACAAGACGTCTTCGAGGGGAGCGAGGCTTCTATCTGGATCTTGCGAGGAGATGGACCTTGATGGTGCCCGACAGGGAGGCGGGGCAACATCCGCAGTAGGGCCACCCAATAAGCTGAGGGGACGCCAGGCGTTGCAACATCCACGCGCTCGATGACTATTCTACAGGCACCGAGAACACCTAAATGGATCTTTGCAATCCGCCACACGGTGTCCAGGATAGACACATCTGCAACATCTACCGTGAAGTCATGCCGGGACCGGACGGGGAGCCCATGTAGGGGCCGGCGACGTCGGGGCGTCGCATGCTGCCCCTCGGCAACACCTTCTGCCAACCTCCGCACTTATCCACCTCAGACGCTAGGCCCAACTGAGCAACCGGAATGGAGGATTTGGTAGCTGACTATGGCGTCGACGAGGCTAGCTCATCGTCATCCTCATCTTCTTCATTGTCGGCAAGGGAGCTCCACAAAATAGGTGGCTCCGTGTCCAAACCCGATGCAGTGCCGGTAGGAGTCGGAGATGATGCGGCTTCAGCAAGAGTGGAGGACGACGAAGCATCACCGGCAGGAGACGGGGGCTGCATGAGGACAGCAGTAGTCGAGGGTGATAGCGCGGCGCCAACATGAGTCGTCGACGACGCGGCGCCAATAGGAGTTGTCGACAGGGATGCCCAAGCAATGGCGGTGGCTGGTCGCCAAGCCCACCATCCATCTGGCCAGGGTCACGCGGGGTTGGAGCAGCGCACATAGCGTGAAGGCTGGACATCGCGGCGAAGTCGGCTGGGGGAGGCCGGGAGCTCGATGCAGCCCCAACGGGCCTTGGGGGCATCCAGCGCGGGCCAAACGGCCACCAGCGGCTGGGGCTGCCTTGCGGGAGGCAAGAGCAGCCTCCGCCATCTCCAGGATGGACTTGAGGAACTCGGCGCGGGGCGCGTCCGTCGACAGCGTCACGCTCCGCACCGCCTCCTGCGTCGGGATCACGCTGCACGTGGTGCCGCCGTGGCAGCTAGGAGCGGCGGCGTGCTCGGGGGAGGAGGAGTCGACGATGGAGTTGGAGCGGCCGGGGAGTGCGAGGGAGAGGCGGCGGGACGCGATGGCGGAGGAGAGGTCGGCCTGCGCGTCGGCGTCGGCGGGGTCGACCTCGTCGAGGAAGGCCGAGGAGGAGGTGGAGGCGGAGGAGGGTGGCGAGACGGAGACGGAGGTGGAGGTGGAGCCGTCGTCGTAGATAAGGTTAAGGAGCCCCGTCGGCGGTGACCTGGGGGGCCTCCGGCCGGCCCCGACGGCGGGGAAGCAGCCGAGCATTGCGCGGCGGTCCGTGCTTCTTGGCATTTCTTGCTGAAATTAGATTAGATTAGAGGAGAGAATGGAATGAGGCGCGCGCACGTCGTGAGTGTGAAGAAGAAGGAAGGAAGGAAGGAGGGCCTCCCTATAATTAGGCCGTCATTTTATCTACTACCTCTCTCTCAGTTTACAGGACGTGCGCGTACCCCTAGGTCATCAATTGGACCAACCTAATACAAGTCATATATTACAAAAAATATATCAATATAAACTTTAGATGTTCTATTTTCTAAAGGTATAATTTTTTTGTTATATAGTTTATATTAGGATGATAAAATTGACAACCTAGATATACGCGTAGGATTTGTAAACTGAGACGGAGGAAGTATCTCTAATCTCATCTAAATCTCCCCTCCGGCTAAGGCAATGCAATCAATATACGTATCCCCAAGACGGCCGACGGATCCGGAGTTGACGACGCGGACGCGAGCGCCATGGGCAGCACAGCAAGAGCTCCAAAGGGAGAAGAAGTGCAGCCGAGAGAGGACGCGGAGAGCACCCCGGATCTGGTCTTAGCGGAAGAAATGGCTGCCGGAGGGAGTAGATAAGTGTGGAGCCGCCGGCCGGGGGCGCAGGGTCGCGGGAGCCATGGCGCACAGCTCCCTAATTGATGTTAGTTACTCGCGTGGATGCAGCCGGCTATATTATTAGCCTTACTCTGACTCAAACAAGAGATTGGATGTCATACATTTATTGCTTGCCTAGACGATTGTCCTTGTCCTCCGGACCTCCCAAGAAGATGAAGGACGGAGCGAGAGAATCGATCATGATGACCCAGCAAAAGGCAGGTGAATAATAGAGTACTCCCTCTGTCCTTAAATATTTGTCGATAGTTTGACTAGATTTGTAGAAAATAATTAGCAATATTTTTATCTCCAAATAAATTTACCATTAAATATATTCAACAATCTACCCAATGATATTAATTATGTATCATAAATATTAAAAAATATAGGCTAAATTATTTCTGCACTGGTGTGACATGCCAATTTTGATCATCAACAATATTTGCCCAAGAAAATACAAATTTATTTTGACCCACAAGTCCACGGCACAACATATGTAAACAGCCGGTAGGTACACCGAGTATACAATGTTATATATTATTATTAGACGATGGCTGGGAAGGATTGGATCATTGTCCAGGCGGGGATCATTGTATCATTGCCGGATCGGAGCACTGGCAACAGCCTCCGACTCAGAGGTGCATCTGGTTGTGCACCAACATTTAAAATGGTCACATTCGCCAACAGAGTTGTCGCTACTTTCGTCTACGCATACACGATTGCAAGCGCCGTCATGTATCAATCCAATGCATATCCCTTTAAAATTGCCGCTCTTATGTACGTCGCCGCAACGATCTTTCCCAACGAACACCGACTCTGCATGGTTGAGATCTAGGCATGGACATTTTTATGCAACAAATGTCAAAGGCGCATCAAACAACTTTTAGCAAAAGATTAATCAAATGACATCGCTGCTTGCAACATGTAGTTCATGCATGTGCACACATACATACCACCAGCTTCCATGACGATGGGTAGGAGGACGACGACTAGGAGGACGGCAGAGAGATTCATTTGTGAAGGCACCATTGCTTCTTATGTGGTGGAAGTTAGTACGTCAAAGAAGACTGAGCGAGCAAATTTGTTGCAATCGTGTTTGGAGAAGTCTGCCAATCACTTGACTAAGAGTGAGCATATATATACTCTTAACAAAAAAAAAACAATCACTACCCAACGGGCAGATCCATCGGATTTGCTGTTCGGAGAAAGCAACTCTAAAACTTATGGGCACAGGTCACAGGTGACGTACTATTTGGGCGTGCTTCAGCTAGTTCACCTGCCAGCCATTCGCTCGATCTTCATGACGATCCTCGCATTTTAGGCAGCTACTCAAATTATTAATGGTGCCTTCACAAAACCAGATTAAAGGACGTATCTCCAAAACCAGATTTTTTTCACAATTAAAGGGAAATAGGGCGCAGGTCATTAATTAGCCTATTAACTGCATCGTTTTGGGAGGAATTAGCTCACTGAAATTACTCCTTTCGCTTCCCTTCCTGTGCGCATGCATGGTGTGAACTGAAACTTTAGGTGGAGGCGTGAATCGGTTTTGTTTGCATGCGATGGTTTCCGCCCATGCATGCGATGGTTTCCTTATTTTACTGGATGGGGAGGTTACTATGTGTTTGTTTGACGATTAATTAGGCGCATATCTTTAACTACCGCAGGTCCATCGCATCAGTTATTCCTGTCAATCGTTAGCAACCTTGGGCCTAGAGAGATGTGAGGTACGCCCTTTAAACTGTGATGGAGGGACTAGTTCAGTCTAATAGTATAGTCCAACTCTGTGGAGCTTTTCTCGAGGGCGTGCTTCAGCCAGTTATGCTTCTGCGGCGGCAAACACTAGGAGAATAATAATCCGTGCTTTTAATTAATTCCCAAATAGAAATAGTCAGGCTGGTCATAGTGGGGAGTAACTTAGACTAGTAACATACATATGTCACTAGTCCATGTTACTACCTTCATAGTGGGAAGTGTCTAACATACATGTCCTCATTTATTGCTTTGTAGACTCATTTTGTATTGGGAACCGCTATGTTATGGTAACATATTATGTTACTCTATTTGTCTCTCTCCTCCTTAATTACATGACACATCATCTTTTTTGCATATGTGGCATCTATGTTACTACTTATGTTACTCCCATTATGACTAGCCTCATAGATGCAGGATCCCCTGACCGAGGACGAGACTTGCCTGCTCCCTTCTCATGCTCCCATCCGTACTCCCGCATACGTGGCTTGATTTGATTGAAAGGAAATAAGGCCCGGCCCCATCCCCTGAAAATCAGGGGGGGGGGGGGGAGATGATTAGATTAGAAAAGAAAAAGGGAAAAGAATAGCCGTAGGATGAAGTGGGAGCACGGATGGGAGCATGGAGAGGGAGAAGGCAAGCCGGATCCCCTGACCGACGGAGGATTGTAGGTGAATATATAAATCGTGTATATATAATCTCATGTACTGTAATTTTTAGGCATGCTATGAATTAATTACCCGAACATTCTTGTAATTATTAGTCTGATTGATTCATTTGTCTCGCTTCAAATTATTAATTTCTTGGTGAGCTCTTGGAGCAGCTAAATTTCTCCTCTACATACTTGCACATGTCTACATGTTGTAAACTTCTCCTCGGCTTACCACTCATCCAGTCAACTGCTCGGTAGCAAGAGCATGGTGAGTTCGTCCTTGATTACATCAAAAGAGAGATATCAAACCCATATATTTTAATTTGACAATTTTTAGAAAAGATCTTGTTTTTTCTTGAGAAAGAAAAGATCTTGTTGATTTGGCTTTTGTTGTAAAATGAAAAGCTAGAGCACTTTGAGTTTCTCAGTATTACTCAATTGTTGCAAAAAGCTTTGGTCAATGAAAGCCGAAGTAATATTGGAGAATCTCATAAGAAATATTATCCTAAACTGTAAACGGTAAATAATCGGTCAGTAGCTATTTAGCCATTGTATGAGCTAAACAGCCACTTAAACAGGAAAAATAATGGCCAATTTAAATGGGATAAACAACTAATTAAATGGAAACAACGTACTATCATGTAATTTAAATAGTGTGTAAATGGACTAAACAGCTATTTAGGCTAGCAGTGCTCATAAGTCACATTATGCTAAGATGTATGCTAGTGAGTAATCTGATAGCCCGGACCTTGAAACTAAAGATTGTTTTATTGCCGAATTTTTTTGGTCAACACAAGACAAATCAGTTGCTTACTCTTCCCTCTAGCCGATTCACAAGAATTAGCAAGAGGAAATAGAATTTACATTTCATGTATCCAAGTGCGATCAATTTTATGAGAGATTGAAATAACAGACACATAAAAATATTGTCGCATCCTTTACCACTCCTCAATGAATTGAAGCACCATGCATATTGTGAATGGTATAATTTTGCTTCTTATACTACTAATAATTGCCATGACTTTTGGCAGTAAGTCCAATCAGCCGTTAATGAAGGATGATTGAGTCTTTGAGGGATCTAGATCGGTACATTGTCCTACCTAGTCAATACTTTGGAATTGAAGAATCTTGTTGCCTTGGTCTTGTCCAATCAAGCTGAATATACTGCTGAAAAAATGTGATAATTGGTAATCACAGGGAAGACGACAAGATTGAGAAGGCCTCCAGATGTGAAATTGTGCTCGAGAGGTCCGTTAAATTCTAGACATGCATACTCAGCGAAGGGGTATCCTTTGCTTGAGGGTGGAAAAATCTGGCCAATCAAATCAATTCCCCAGCCCCAAAATGGCCATGTCTTGATAATTGGGTTTATGGCCAATGCAGGCGATTTCTAAATATTACCAAAACGTTGACAGTCTTGGCACCCCTTGTAATATTCAAAACAGTCCTCAAATATTATTGGCCAAAAATATCCAATTTTGCAAATGATCCATTTTATCGTACAAGCCGATTGATGAGCTCCACATATCCCTTCATGCACTTCGCCCATCAACACCTTAGCTTCTTCTTGATTCAGGCATTTGAGCAATGCCCCATCAATTGTTATGTAGTACAGCTGATCATCCTGTAAAACATACTTACAATTTATACCTTAGTTTTCTGGTAACTTTCTGTGACGGATTCCTAAGAGAGTCGGCTTTTTCAACTCTCCAGTCACTATTCGAGGTTTCATTACTCAAGATTTCTTGAATCACCCGATAACCTGAATCACTTTGAGCCAAACGGTTAGCTTCTTGATTCTGAGCTCTCGGAATATGTTCAAATGAGACATGAGGAAATTCCTTGAGCAACCTTTGGCACTCGTCATAATATCCTCTCAAAGTATCTTCTTTGCACTCATACATGCTGATCAATTGATTAATAATTAACTGTGAGTCTCCAAATATTTCAATTGCTTCGGCCTTTATTTCATGAAGAAGTTGAATCCCCTTGAGAACAGCTTTGTACTCTGCTTGATTGTTGGTAATCATTGGTTCGGTTGGAAAAGCAAACGCAAAATTTGCGCCTGAGGTGGAATAATAACAATACCAATGCCACCACCATGCTTGCATGATGATCCATCGAAGAATAATGTCCAAGGTACCGGCTCTACATAATTAATGCTAGGCTTATGATGCTGGGTGACGAAATCGGCTATTACTTGCCCTTTGACTGCTTTAGCCGATTCGTACCTCAAGTCAAATTCTGATAACACAAGAATCCACTTTCCCACTCTCCCATTCAGTATTGGCATCGATAACATGTGCTTGATCACATCAGCCTTGGAAACAACCGTACACTCGGCCGATAATAAGTAATGCCGCAACTTGGTGCAAGAGAAATATAGGCATAAGCATAACTTTTCGGTAGGAGAATATATCGTTTCTGGATCTAGAAGTCTCCTACTCAGCTAGAAAACCACTCGCTCCTTTCCTTCAAACTCTTGCATTAAGGCCGATCCAATTGTTTTTTCATCGGCCGATATGTATAACTTAAAAGGCTTACCCTGCTGAGGAGGGACCAGCACGGGTGGACGCTTCATATATTCTTTTATCACCTCAAACGCCTTCTGTTGTACGTCACCCCATCTAAATTCTTGATCATTTTTTAACTTTAACAAGGGAGAAAACGGCAGAACCCTTTCCGACAAATTTGAAATAAACCTTCTGATAAAATTAATCTTGCCAAGCAAAGATTGTAATTCCGTCTTAGTAGTCGGGCAGCACTGCTTCGTCAATTGGCTTCACAATCATGGCCAAAAAGCTAAGCGCCGGGCAACAACGTGTAAAACAGAATTTTGGGCAAAAATGTGTATCGGTAACCCGACGTTGCCCGTGTACATGAAAATTGGGCGAAAACATGGTCCGTGCTAGTGATTTTGGCCAAAAAGCGAAGCGCCGGGCAACAACGTGTAAAACGAGCATTCAGGCAAAAACGTGTATCGGTAACCCAACGTTGCCCGTGTACATGAAAATTGGGCAAAAACATGGTCCTCGCTAGTGATTTTTGCCAAAAAACTAAGCGCCGGGCAACAATCGTGTAAAATGGACTTTCGGGCAAAAACGTGTATCGGTAACCCGATGTTGCCCATGTACACCCGACATTGCTCGTGTACATGAAAACTGGGCAAAAACATGGTCCGATCCCACAATTGATCCTGGCTGTCCATCCCACAATTGATGTGCGACCGCGGTCCAAGTGGGCGGACGTCCCCCTTGTCATAGATGGCAGGGATCATCCTGCCCACCTTTCGGAAGACGTGGGTCTGCCGCCCACTCTCCTGTCGCCAACCATCAACAACGTCTGAGTCAGCAAGATGATGTACGACCCGGGAAGCCACATCAACCTCTTGTCCTTGCAGGCCTTTGAGCAAATGCAGATCCCTCGTAGCCAATTGTCTCCATCCGTGGGTTTCTGCGGTGTTAGCGGGACTGAAATGGAACCCCTTGGGAAAGTGGCGCTCCCTATCACATTTGGGGGCCCTGATAACTTTCGGACGGAGGCCCTTGTATTCGATGCCGCCGATACCCCACTACCTTACAATGGTTTGCTGGGTAGGCCTACTATCGGAAAGTTTGCCTCCCTGTACCATGGGTTGTACAACATTGTCAGATTTCGGGACCCAAAGGAGTCATCACTCTGCATGGCGATCTGAAGGATGTCATATGCTGTTTGCAAATAGAAGCTAAGAAGGCAGCGGCGGCAAGAGGCACGGTGGCAGCATCAACGCCGAGTGATGTGGCGGCACCCACAGCAACTGGCTCATCCCCCCCCCCCACACACACACACTAGGCCCAGTACTATTGGGGAGGAATCTAAGAAGT
>NW_025230351.1:0-14882 GCF_018294505.1 Triticum aestivum | reverse complement strand
AAATTGGACAAATTATATATGAAAAATGATCAGAAAAATCCAATCTATCCATCTGTACTATTTTCATGCATGATCAAACAAGTTAAATTGATGTTTCAAGCAGAACAAGGAAAAGCACTTTAAGAGGCCATGTTTGAGTTTGAAATTTGAATCTATGATTCAAATTTGTTCAAACCCTTCTGGTTTTAGTTGCATTAGCCCAACACACTCATATTGCTATGTTTCATGCATGCATCATATTGTTGCACATTGTTTGGTGATGGTTGTGCATCGGTGTCCTTTGCGACAGGTTCTGCCTCCGAGGAGTACCGTGATTACCCTAACGAAGAACCGTATCAGTGCATCGAACCATCAGGCAAGCAACCAACCATTTGATCATATCGATACAATCCCATGTTCTCGCTCCTGCTCTCTTTTACTGCATTAAGACAACGCGATTCAAACTGCTGTGTGCTATGGTAGTTGAACCCATTTCCTCTGCATGACCTGTCATTGCCACAGTAACTAGATGAAACCCACTAGCATGTGTAGGAGTTGATTGAGCCATATGTATGCGTTGTTCCTACCTTCCTATGCCTGCTATGCTTAGAGTCGTGTCAGGTCTGGTTCATCTGGGTGATGGGCTAGAGTGAAATGTTAATGTCGGTAATGAGAGTGGTGTGGTGAACACGATTTGGTAAAGGTATCGATGAGAGGCCATGTAGGAGTACATGGTGGGTTGTTTCATTGAAGCCGACCTTAAGCACTTAGATCTGTATGTGTGATTTAAGATAGAGTTACTACCATGCATTGGGCCCTGAAATATGACCCCGCTCGACTTCTTATTCACCCTAGCTCTCTGTCCAGGAGTTGCAAGTAGTTTCTGGTGTTTGTAGCCTACTGGAGGCCGTGGACAGCGCTGACCATAGGGGTGGGCTGTGATGCGGTAGGTACGTGGCCGGGTGTACCGAATACCCGTTAGGTATCTCGGGAACCCTGTTCACATCGTTCGGGGCCGTATGGGAAACCTCGGCCGGACTCCCTGCGGATGGAACCTGAATAGGCGATAAACCTGGACTAGAGGCTTAAGTGTTTAGGTAGGTCGTGGTCTACACCCACGTCGGCTTTCGCTTGAAGTCTGCCGAGCACATGTCGTGTGCAGACGCTAAGTGGTGGAAACATGTATGAAGAAGTACACCCCTGCAGGGTTATCATGATCTATTCGAATAGCCGCGTCCGCGGTAAAGGACTACTTGGTTGCCTATACAGTTCATAGACAAGTAAATGGAAACTACTAAACGCCTCAAGATAAGTGTGAGTGCCGAGGATGGCTCTTCCGTAGGAAGACGGAGGCGGATCCTCGGTAGTGTATTGAAGTGGTGAGTAGTGGACTCATGTGCGCAAAACCATTTCAAGTTGGAGTATCGTAGGATAGTCTAGCCAAGAGTCAAAGCTGGCTTGCTGCAATAACTCCACCAACCCTTCTTGATAATATGCATGTATGTAGGATCTGATGTAAGTCTTGCTGAGTACCTTTGTACTCATGTTGCTATAATCTACATTTTTACAGAAGACGCTGCAACCCCTTCTGATGGGTTCTATGTAGACGTTGACATCAACGAGTAGGCTAAAGACCCAGGTGGTGACCCTGAGCTTGTGGAGGACCACGTAGTATAGTTAGGCTTTCCAAGCCTCTTTTATTTTACTAGTTGTCTGTACTCAGACAAGTTACTTCCGCTGCTGGTTTGTATGACTGTATGACTTGTATGTTGGGTCGTGAGACCCGTACCTTTGTGTATGATATGTATGGCTCCCTGAGCCCTAAATAAAGTACTTGTGTCGTAGAGTCATGTTGTGATGCTTCGTTGTATTTGCACATATCGAGCATATTGTGTGTATGATTGAAATGCTTGGTATGTGTGGGATCTGACTATCTAGTTGTTTATCTTTAGTAGCCTCTCTTACCGGGAAATGTCTCCTAGTGTTACCGCTGAGCCATGGTAGCTTGCTACTGCTCTGGAACACTTAGGCTGGCCGGCATGTGTCCTTCTTCGTTCCTGTGTCTGTCCCTTCGGGGAAATGTCACGCTTTGAGTACCGGAGTCCTGTTAGCCCGCTACAGCCCGGTTTACCGGAGTCCTGCTAGCCCAGTGCTACAGCCCGGACCCACTTGCTGATGACCGACACGTTCGAAGCTGGGTCATGGATGCCTGTCCCTGTAAGTCTGTGCCACTTTGGGTTTACAACTAGTCATGTCAGCCTGGGCTCTTTATCATATGGATGCTAGCGACACTATCATATACGTGAGCCAAAAGGCGCAAACGGTCCCGGGCAAAGGTAAGGCGACACCCGTGGGAATACCGTGCGTGAGGCCGCAAAGTGATATGAAGTGTTACCGGCTAGATCGATGTGACATCGAGTCGGGGTCCTGACAGCGTTGAATTAAATCAGGAAATTCCAGAATATTAATTAAACTTCAAAAATTCATAACTTTTATTCTGTAACTCCAAATTGGACAAATTATATATGAAAAATGATCAGAAAAATCCAATCTATCCATCTGTACCATTTCCATGCATGATCAAACAAGTTAAGTTGATGTTTTAATCAGAACAAGAAAAGGCACTTTAAAAGGCCATATTTGAATTTGAAATTTGAATCCTTGATTCAAATTTGTTCAAACCCTTCTGGTTTTAGTTGCATTAGCCCAACACACTCATATTGCCATGTTTCATGCATGCATCATATTGTTGCATATTGTTTGGTGATGTTTGTGTATCGATGTCCTTTGCGACAGGATCTGTCCCCGAGGAGTACCGTGATTACCCTAACGAAGAACCGTATCCGTGCAACGAACCATCAGGCAAGCAACCAACCATCTGATCATATCGATACAATCCCATGTTCTCGCTCCTGCTCTCTTTTACTGCATTAAGACAACGCGATTCAAACTGCTGTGTGTTACGGTAGTTGAACCCATTTCCTCTGCATGACCTGTCATTGCCACAGTAACTAGATGAAACCCACTAGCATGTGTAGGAGTTGATTGAGCCATATGTATGTGTTGTTCCTACCTTCCTAAGCCTGCTATGCTTAGAGTCGTGTCAGGTCTGGTTCATCTGGGTGATGGGCTAGAGTGAAATGATTATGTCGGTAATGAGAGTGGTGTGGTGAACACGATTTGGTAAAGGTATCGATGAGAGGCCATGTAGGAGTACATGGTGGGTTGTTTCATTGAAGCCGACCTTAAGCACTGAGATCTGTATGTGTGATTTAAGAATCAGCTACTACCATGCATTGGGCCCGAAACCAATGGACCCTCTCGACTTCTTATTCACCCTAGTTCTCCGTCCAGGAGTTGCAAGTAGTTTCTGGTGTTTGTAGCCTACTGGAGGCCGTGGACAGCGCTGACCGTAGGGGTGGGCTGTGATGCGGTAGGTACGGGGCCGGGTGTACCGAATACCCGTTAGGTATCTCGGGAACCCTGTTCACATCGTTCGGGGCCGTATGGGAAACCTCGGCCGGACTCCCTGCGGATGGAACCTGAATAGGCGATAAACCTGGACTAGAGGCTTAAGTGTTTAGGTAGGTCGTGGTCTACACCCACGTCGGCTTTCGCTTGAAGTCTGCCGAGCACATGTCGTGTGCAGACGCTAAGTGGTGGAAACATGTATGAAGAAGTACACCCCTGCAGGGTTAACATGATCTATTCGAATAGCCGCGTCCGCGGTAAAGGACTACTTGGTTGCCTATACAGTTCATAGACAAGTAAATGGAAACTACTAAAAGCCTCAAGATAAGTGTGAGTGCCGAGGATGGCTCTTCGTAGGAAGACGGAGGTGGATCCTCGGTAGTGTATTGAAGTGGTGAGTAGTGGACTCGTGTGCGCAAAACCATTTCAAGTTGGAGTATCGTAGGATAGCCTAGCCAACAGTCAAAGCTGGCTTGCTGCAATAACCCCACCAACCCTTCTTGATAATATGCATGTATGTAGGATCTGATGTAAGTCTTGCTGAGTACCTTTGTACTCATGTTGCTATAATCTACATTTTTACAGAAGACGCTGCAACCCCTTCTGATGGGTTCTATGTAGACGTTGACATCAACGAGTAGGCTAAAGACCCAGGTGGTGACCCTGAGCTTGTGAAGGACCACGTAGTATAGTAGGCTTTCCAAGCCTCTTTTATTTTACTAGTTGTCTGTACTCAGACAAGTTACTTCCGCTGCTGGTTTGTATGACTGTATGACTTGTATGTTGGGTCGTGAGACCCGTACCTTTGTGTATGTTATGTATGGCTCCCTGAGCCTTAAATAAAGTACTTGTGTCGTAGAGTCATGTTGTGATGCTTCGTTGTATTTGCACATATCGAGCATATTGTGTGTATGATTGAAATGCTTGGTATGTGTGGGATCTGACTATCTAGTTGTTTATCTTTTGTAGCCTCTCTTACCGGGAAATGTCTCCTAGTGTTACCGCTGAGCCATGGTAGCTTGCTACTGCTCTGGAACACTTAGGCTGGCCGGCATGTGTCTTTCTTCGTTCCTGTGTCTGTCCCTTCGGGGAAATGTCACGCTTTGAGTACCGGAGTCCTGTTAGCCCGCTACAGCCCGGTTTACCGGAGTCCTGCTAGCCCAGTGCTACAGCCCGGACCCACTTGCTGATGACCGACACGTTCGAAGCTGGGTCATGGATGCCTGTCCCTGTAAGTCTGTGCCACTTTGGGTTTACGACTAGTCATGTCAGCCCGGGCTCCTTATCATATGGATGCTAGCGACACTATCATATACGTGAGCCAAAAGGCGCAAACGGTCCCGGGCAAAGGTAAGGCAACACCCGTGGGGATACCGTGCGTGAGGCTGCAAAGTGATATGAGGTGTTACCGGCTAGATCGATGTGACATCGAGTCGGGGTCCTGACAGCGTTGGTATCAGAGCCGGACTGCCTGTAGGTTCTCCAAGCCAAACTGGTCGATGTTGAGTCTAGAAATTCTTTAGTTATATGTAAGGGAATTGTTTGTGGGTTGGGACGTAAGGCTCTTTTTACTCCTTTATCTTATGACTTTCTGATCTGAGTCAGTCCATTCTTCCACCGGGGGTTAAGGAATTAGGATCTGTTCTCTCTATCAGGATCACGAGTTACTAATCAGTAGTACCTTATAAGTTTGATGATTACAAGCCTAGTTCAGTTCTACTACCACCTTATGTTGTTAGAATGGTTTCAGAACTTTGATATGATGATGTTGAGTATGTACGAAATCCTTTGTCAAATGTCTCAAAATCCTTTTTGAGCATTTACAGCTGTTATGCTGCCGAAATTTTGCTAGAAATTCTAATGCCTTTGCATTATGATTGTGCTTTCAGATGGCCACTCGCGACCTCAATCAAGTGGTTCGCCTGACTCGATGCCTAGATGTACCCGGCCATACTGCTAAGTTGGTCAGGGTAATGACTGAGGCTGGATACCGCTGGTATCCTGAGTACACGGTCGAAGAGCAATTCCGGGACTTTAATCAAAGCCAGTATCTCTGCACTGTCAGGATATTTTCATCTTATCCTGGATCCACCGAGCCTCTTCACTGCTCCTATGGACTCGGGGTTACTATTGAGATGGCTGTGCAGGACGCCGCCTACTCTATGATGACCATTATGCGAGTCAGATCTGGTTTATTTCGGGACTCTGATTTCCGGTATATGCCAGGATCACTTCCGGGAGCACAAGGGTATCTCCAGGCTATCTATGCTGACCCCACTCAGGAGGATTCACGGACTCGCACCACTGCTGAGATGCTCGAGGATAAGGACCGTGAAAATCGGGCCTTGAGGTTAGAGCTCTTCAATACCCATGCTGACCACTGGGCCACTTTGACTTGGTTCGCACCGGCGGTGCAAGCTGGATATTCGGATATGCGCGATCTCTATCCTGTGAGATCTGCTCTGCCGGACGTGATGGTTTGGCGTGATGTAGGAGGCATCACCCCACCTCGCGGTCCCCGCAGGCCACCGTTTGTTGGTCCAAGGCCTCATCCTAGCCCCTGTGGTCCACAAGCTCCGCGAGACCGTCTGTTTCCGGATGATCATGTTGAACTTCCAGGCTATGGAGGCGACTTCTACGAGGACTACTACGGATCAGTCTGAGTTAGCGGTAGTATCACTAGTTCGCACTAGCTGTGTCTTCTATCGTCCCGCGTGACTCGTGGGATATGACCTAGTTTGTACTCTTTCCGGAGGGGTAGAAAAATAATGTATAGGAGCTTGGAATGCCTCCGATGAGATGTAATCCTCTTTTCACCGTAATAGTACTTTGTTTGGTCTTGTACTAAACCCTGTGTGGTGTGTATGACGATGGAATAAAAGAAGCAGTTTCTGTATCTACCATGTCATACGGATGATCATCTTGCATTCCGAGTTATTCCTTACATTTTGTATCCTATGTTGGAATTTTATCATCCTGACTAAATCATTGTCTTGTTTACCTAGGATGGTCAACACGCGCGCTAACCCTGCTTCTCAAGAGCAGGCCGAAGGCAGTGAAGTCAGGGATGCAAATCTGCCTCATCCTCCTTCACTAGCCGAGGTTATGATGGAAGCTGAGAGAAACAAGCGGGAGACCAACCGTTTGTTGGAGCGTATTGAACAGAATACAGCACAACATCAGAGGACTAACGTGGTGTCACTTAGTGATTTTATCAAATTGCATCCACCCACGTTCCACCACTCCGTCGAGCCTCTCGACGCTGATGACTGGCTTCGCAGTATCTCTCACAAACTGCGTTCCGCGCTGGTAGCGGAGGCTGACAAGGTCACCTTTGCTGCATATCATCTTGAAGGCCCCGCCAGTCTATGGTGGGAGAATTATGGAGCTATGCGCCCAGCGGGCCATGTCACTACTTGGGCTGAGTTCAGCGAGGCTTTCCGTGAACATCACATTCCGGAGGGTCTCATGGACCGTAAACGTGAAGAATTTTGCAGTTTCACCCAAGGCCGACTTTCTGTGGATGCCTATAGCAGGGAGTTTGGTAATCTCGCCTGATATGCAACTGAGGAAGTTTCTACTGACGCCAAGAAGCAAGCAAGGTTCCGTAAGGGCCTTAGTCCTGAGCTTCGCCGCGACCTCCGTCTGCATGAGTGCACATCTTTTCAGAAACTTGTCAACAAAGCCATCAGTGCTGAAACTGGTCAGACTGATTATGACGCAACACGCAAGCATGGCCATGACATGGGTTCCTCATCCGGTGCTGGTCCTCAGAAGTGCCGCGTGTGGGTACCCAACACCGCCCTGCCACCCAGGTTCACACCGAGGCCATCTTTCCAGGCGCCTCGCCCCGTTCAATAGTCTGCTCCAGCCAAGCCCTATGGAGGTCCAACCAACAATGCTCCTCCACGTACCAGTTCCGTGACTTGTTTCAAGTGTGGGGAATCTGGCCACTATATGCGTGAGTGTCCCGAGACCAACCCCAATCAATCTGCTAAAGCTGTTGGCCGTGGCAAGCCGACAGGGAAAGTGTTCCACGCCAAGCCGGTCACCGCTTCACGTGGCCATGTCAACTGTATCTCTGCCGAAGAAGCTCAAGAGGATCCCAACGTCGTTCTCGGTACGCTTCTTGTTAATTGCCACCCGGCATCTGTTCTTTTCGATACAGGAGCCTCTCATTCTTTTATATCCGAAAATTATGCTCATTTGCATAATGTTGCATTCTGTGACATGCCATCCACTATGGAAATTTCTACTCCCGGGTCTAGATGGCAGACCTCTAGGGTAAGTTTTGGAAATGAAATCCAAGTCGACAGACTTGTTTTCCTCGCGTCTTTGATAGCCCTTAAATCTTCAGATATTAATATCATTTTGGGTATGGACTGGATGTTAGCTCATCAAGCCAAAATTGATTGCTTCTCTAGGACTGTTTAACTCACCCATCCTTCGGGGAAGATAGTCAATGTCTTGACCCGAATAGCCAAGCGACAATTATATTCGCTTAACGCCAGCCCTTTGCCAGACCTTGAGGACGTTCCGGTAGTCCGTGACTTCCCGGATGTCTTTCCAGAGGAATTGCCAGGTGTTCCACCTGACAGGGATGTTGAGTTCGTAATAGACCTCATTCCAGGAACCGTTCCGATTGCTAGAAGACCTTATAAGATGGCACCCCTAGAACTAGCCGAGCTTAAGAAACAACTCGATGAGTCCTTGAAAAAGGGTTTCATCCGACCTAGCTCATCTCCGTGGGCTTGCCCCGTCCTATTCGTTAAGAAGAAGGATGGTACGGACCGGATGGTTGTAGATTACCGACCCGTCAATTTGGTCACAATCAAGAACAAATATCCACTTCCCAGGATCAACGACCTATATGATCAGCTCGCTGGCTCCTCAGTCTTCTCCAAGATGGATTTGAGGTTGGGCTACCACCAAATCAAAATCAGAAACAGGGACATTCCTAAAACGGCCTTTGTTACTCGTTATGGCCAATACGAGTACACCGTCATGTCCTTCGGTTTAACCAACGCTCCAGCCACCTTTTCTCGGTTAATGAACTCAATCTTCATGGAGTATTTGGATAAATTCGTCGTGGTTTACCTCGATGATATACTCATCTACTCCAAGAACGAGGAAGAACATGCCGAACATCTAAGGCTAGTGTTGAAGAAACTTCGAGAGCATCGCCTTTATGCCAAATTTTCTAAATGTGAATTCTGGTTGTCAGAAGTGACCTATCTGGGTCATGTAATATCTGGTAAAGGTATTGTTCTTAACCCTGAGCGAGTTCAAGCCGTCCTTAATTGGACTCCACCTGAATCGGTCAAGCAAGTTCGGAGTTTTCTGGGCTTAGCGAGCTATTGCCGTCGCTTTGTCGAGAACTTCTCCAAAGTTGCTAAACCTCTAACCGAACTCCTCAAGAAAGATAAGAAGTTCGAGTGGACTCCACAATGTGAGCACAGTTTTCAGGAACTGAAAAGACGCCTGACCTCTGCTCCCGTACTGGTACCGCCAGACTTCTCCAAGGACTTTGTTATCTACTGCGACGCCTCGCGACAAGGACTAGGTTGCATTCTTATGCAAGATCGACACGTAATTGCTTACGCTTCACGGCAATTGCACCCACATGAGGAGAATTATCCTACTCATGATCTAGAACTTGCAGCCGTAGTCTATGCACTTAAGACCTGGCGACATTACCTCCTCGGTAATCGTTGCGAAATATTCACTGATCACCAAAGTCTGAAGTACATTTTCACCCAACCGGATTTGAATCTCAGGCAGAGACGTTGGGTTGAATTGATCACAGACTTCGACTTAGGAATAACCTACACCCCAGGGAAAGCCAACGTCATGGCTGATGCGCTAAGTCGTAAATCTTATTGTAACAACCTGATGTTACAACAAAGTCAACCGTTTCTCCATGAGGAATTTCGGAAGCTTAACCTTCACATTGTTCCTCAAGGTTTTCTTTCCACCTTGGTAGCAAAACCTACTCTTACGGATCAAATTATCGCTGCCCAAAAGCGAGATAAGGGAATATCTAAAATCAAAGAGAACATTGCTAGCGGAGGTGCTAGTTGTTTCTCCACAAATGATCATGGTGTTGTGTACTTTGAGAACCGTCTAGTGGTTCCCAAGAACCAGCATCTACGGCAGTTGATCCTTAAGGAGGCTCATGAATCTCCTCTCACCATTCATCCCGGTAGTACTAAGATGTATCAGGACCTACGCCAGAGGTTCTGGTGGACTAGGATGAAGAGAGAAATTGCTCAGTATATTGCTAATTGCGACGTCTGTCGTCGTGTAAAAGCAGAGCACCAACGGCCTGCTGGCACCCTTCAACCCTTAGCTATTCCTGAATGGAAATGGGATAAAATTGGTATGGATTTCATTACCGGTTTTCCCAGGACCAAGAGAGGGAATAATGCTATTTTCGTCGTGGTCGATCGTCTTTCCAAAGTAGCCCATTTCTTACCTGTTCGTGAGAGTATAACCGCTAGCCAGCTGGCAGACTTATACATCTCCCGAATAGTGTCCCTCCATGGTGTTCCTTTGGAAATTAACTCGGATCGAGGAAGTCTTTTCACCTCTCGATTTTGGGAAAGTTTCCAAAATGCTATGGGAACTCGTCTCTCCTTTAGCACCGCTTTCCACCCTCAGTCGAGTGGTCAAGTGGAACGCGTCAACCAGATTCTAGAAGACATGCTTCGAGCCTCTGTTATCTCTTTCGGAATGGACTGGGAGAAGTGCCTTCCATTTGCCGAATTCGCTTACAACAACAGCTATCAATCTAGCTTGGGTAAAGCCCCTTTTGAAGTTCTCTATGGACGACGATGTCGAACACCCCTTAACTGGTCAGAGACCGGGGAAAGACAATTCTTTGGCCCGGATATGATTCAGGAAGCAGAAGAACAAGTTCGTATCGTTCGTGAAAAATTGAAAACAGCCCAATCCCGTCAAAAGAGTCAATATGACCGAAAGCATAAGGCTATGACTTTCGAGGTTGACGAGAAGGCTTATCTTCGGGTCACCCCTCTGAAGGGAACCCATCGTTTCGGTATCAAAGGCAAATTGGCTCCTCGTTACATTGGACCTTTTCGCATTCTTGCCAAACGAGGAGAAGTTGCCTACCAGTTGGAACTACCTCCGCACCTCTCCAGAGTTCACGATGTCTTCCACGTTTCTCAACTCAGGCGTTGCTTCTCGGATCCTATCCGTGGAGTGGACCATGAAACGCTTGATCTCCAAGATAATCTTACATATCGAGAGTACCCCATTCGTATCCTCGATCAAGCCGAACATACCACGCGACGTCATAATATCAAGTTTCTCAAGGTTCAATGGTCGCACCATTCTGAGGATGAAGCAACTTGGGAAAGGCAGGATCGTCTTCGACTCGAGTATCCCGCCTTCTTCCCGGAGGAACCCAAATCTCGGGACGAGATTCTTTTGAGTGGGGGTGAGTTGTCACATCCTAGCTAGCCATGCATTAGAGTGTTGCATCATGTTTCCTCTTTCATCAGAAAATTGAAATGGGGATTTGTGAAACCCTCAGAATCATTTTTGAAAATGATCCAAATAAAAATTTCTCCAAAAGGGTCCAAGAAAATGCTCATGTTGCTCTCTGAAAATATTGGACAGAGATAAAAAAATCAAACCAATATTTTTAAGAGCTCATAGGTATTTATTTTGGGCATTTGGAATTAATGCATAAATATTTGCATTGGAAATATATTAGTTATATATATTAATATATGTCCAAATATTATGCCAACTATGAAGGAGGTCTGGAATAATATATATAGCTCCTGCAAAAATTGGCATAAGTTAAATAAATGATTTAATATATTATTTAAATCAAAACAAATGTCAGAAATTAGAAAACAGAAAATAATTAACAGGAGGAGCTTACCTGGGCTCCTCCACTGTGCGGCCCAGCCAGCTGGCTGGCCCAGCCAGCAGCCGGCCCAGCCCACCTCCCTCCTCTGTCGTCTTCGTCCCGACAGAGGGAGGGGAGTGTGGCCGGCGCGCGCGCGCGCCACCGTGCCACGCCACCTCTCTCCCTGCCTGCCTGCCCTCCCCTCCTCGCCTCGATGCCCTGGACGACGCCACGCATCTCCCCCTGCTCTCTCTCACTCCCCCCCGGCTCTTCCCTCCTCTCCCTCGCTCTCTCTCTCACACGGCCGAACACCACCGTCGCCACCGTTCGCCATAGCAGCCATCTCCGGCCACCCCTCGCTTCCCCGACTAGCTCAGAAGCTCCGCCACGACCCCCTCTTCCTCCCCACCGCTCCACAGCTCCTCGGAAGCCCTGCATCACCGCCACGTCGCCGTTCCCCTCTTCGAGCTCCGACCGTCGTCGCCGTCGAATTCGTCGTCTCCAGCGCGTCCTCGAGCCCGCTAACCATCCCTGCAGCTCCGCGGTGAGCCCCCGGATCGTTTCCCCCTTCTCCCCTGGTCTCTCCCGACCTCTAGGCCCTAGCCCCACCTTGGCAGAGAGCTCCACGCCGCCGGCGATGTCGCCGTCGTGGCCACGGTCACCGTAGCACCCAACCGAGCACACTATCGTGCTCCACACCTCACTAGGAGTACGCAGCACGCGCTAACGCCTCCCCAAACCCCCTGCAACACCGATCCCGACCGCACCCGAACTCCGGCGGCCGCAGCCGAGCTCGCCACCGTCGACTCCGGCCACCCCAGGCTCGGCCACCACCACCGTTCGACGTGCGGGAGCAAGGGCTCTCTAACGAGCCCAAGCACGGCCTCGCCCGTGCCCTGTAGCGCGATCCCGCACCGCGCCGCCGTCTCGGGCCTCGCCGGTGTCACGTCGCCGGTGGGTTTGACCCACTTTGACCACGGCAGGACACCCCCTGAGTCCTTGACAGGTGGGCCCAGCCCTGTAGCTAATTAGGATTAGCGCTAACCACTGTTAGTTAACCCCCTGACACTGACTAGTGGGCCCCAGCGCCACTAATTAGTAATTAGGATTAAATTAACCCTGTTTAACCCCCCTGTCACTGACGTGTGGGCCCCACACGTCAGGTTTGACTTCAGCCAGCCGCAGTTGATCACTGACGTCATGCTGACGTCATGCTGGCGCAATAATTATAATTTCTGGATTTAATTTAAATCAGGAAATTCCAGAATATTATTTAAACTTCAAAAATTCATAACTTTTATTCTGTAACTCCAAATTGGACAAATTATATATGAAAAATGATCAGAAAAATCTAATCTATCCATCTGTACTATTTTCATGCATGATCAAACAAGTTAAATTGATGTTTCAAGCAGAACAAGGAAAAGCACTTTAAGAGGCCATGTTTGAGTTTGAAATTTGAATCTATGATTCAAATTTGTTCAAACCCTTCTGGTTTTAGTTGCATTAGCCCAACACACTCATATTGCTATGTTTCATGCATGCATCATATTGTTGCACATTGTTTGGTGATGGTTGTGCATCGGTGTCCTTTGCGACAGGTTCTGCCTCCGAGGAGTACCGTGATTACCCTAACGAAGAACCGTATCAGTGCATCGAACCATCAGGCAAGCAACCAACCATTTGATCATATCGATACAATCCCATGTTCTCGCTCCTGCTCTCTTTTACTGCATTAAGACAACGCGATTCAAACTGCTGTGTGCTACGGTAGTTGAACCCATTTCCTCTGCATGACCTGTCATTGCCACAGTAACTAGATGAAACCCACTAGCATGTGTAGGAGTTGATTGAGCCCTATGTATGCGTTGTTCCTACCTTGCTATGCCTGCTATGCTTAGAGTTGTGTCAGGTCTGGTTCATCTGGGTGATGGGCTAGAGTGAAATGTTAATGTCGGTAATGAGAGTGGTGTGGTGAACACGATTTGGTAAAGGTATCGATGAGAGGCCATGTAGGAGTACATGGTGGGTTGTTTCATTGAAGCCGACCTTAAGCACTGAGATCTGTATCTGTGATTTAAGATACAGTTACTACCATGCATTGGGCCCTGAAATATGACCCCGCTCGACTTCTTATTCACCCTAGCTCTCTGTCCAGGAGTTGCAAGTAGTTTCTGGTGTTTGTAGCCTACTGGAGGCCGTGGACAGCGCTGACCGTAGGGGTGGGCTGTGATGCGGTAGGTACGTGGCCGGGTGTACCGAATACCCGTTAGGTATCTCGGGAACCCTGTTCACATTGTTCGGGGCCGTATGGGAAACCTCGGCCGGACTCCCTGCGGATGGAACCTGAATAGGCGATAAACCTGGACTAGAGGCTTAAGTGTTTAGGTAGGTCGTGGTCTACACCCACGTCGGCTTTCGCTTGAAGTCTGCCGAGCACATGTCGTGTGCAGACGCTAAGTGGTGGAAACATGTATGAAGAAGTACACCCCTGCAGGGTTATCATGATCTATTCGAATAGCCGCGTCCGCGGTAAAGGACTACTTGGTTGCCTATACAGTTCATAGAGAAGTAAATGGAAACTACTAAAAGCCTCAAGATAAGTGTGAGTGCCGAGGATGGCTCTTCCGTAGGAAGACGGAGGTGGATCCTCGGTAGTGTATTGAAGTGGTGAGTAGTGGACTCGTGTGCGCAAAACCATTTCAAGTTGGAGTATCGTAGGATAGTCTAGCCAAGAGTCAAAGCTGGCTTGCTGCAATAACTCCACCAACCCTTCTTGATAATATGCATGTATGTAGCTTGCTACTGCTCTGGAACACTTAGGCTGGCTGGCATGTGTCCTTCTTCGTTCTTGTGTCCGTCCCTTCGGGGAAATGTCACGTTTGAGTACCGGAGTCCTGTTAGCCCGCTACAGCCCGGTTTACTGGAGTCCTGCTAGCCCAGTGCTACAGCCCGGACCCACTTGCTGATGACCGACACGTTCGAAGTTGGGTCATGGATGCCTGTCCCTGTAAGTCTGTGCCACTTTGGGTTTATGACTAGTCATGTCAGCCCGGGCTCCTTATCATATGGATGCTAGCGACACTATCATATACCTGAGCCAAAAGGCGCAAACGGTCCCGGGCAAAGGTAAGGCAACACCCGTGGGGATACCGTGCGTGAGGCCGCAAAGTGATATGAGGTGTTACCGGCTAGATCGATGTGACATCGAGTCGGGGTCCTGACATTCCGAGTGGAGAGCAATCCTCCCACTCAGGGGCTTAGCTTCTTCTCAGTAATCGCCTAAGTTAAAAACATTCGGAGTGGAGAGCAATCCTCCCACTCAGGGGCTTAGCTGTGATCCCGTAATCGCCTAAGTTAAAAACATTCAGAGTGGAGAGCAATCCTCCCACTCAGGGGCTTAGCTGCGACCCCGTAATCGCCTAAGTTAAAAAAATTCCGAGTGGAGAGCAATCCTCCCACTCGGGGGCTTAGCTACGACCCCGCAATCGCCTAAGCTAAAAACATTCAGAGTGGAGAGCAATCCTCGCACTCGGGGGCTTAGCTGCGACCA
>NW_025230350.1:13616-14887 GCF_018294505.1 Triticum aestivum | reverse complement strand
TTTAATCCACCCAGAAAACGTGCAAGCATAGCTTCATTCTCCTCAACAATACCACATCTAATCATGCCAGTTTGTAATTCCTGATAATATTCTTCTACAGAATTTTTTCCTTGTCTTAAACGCTGCAATTTTTGAAGCAATTCACGTTGATAATATGGTGGAACCCAACGCGTACGCATAGCAGTTTTCAAAGCAGCCCAAGTAGTTGGAATAGGATATAATCTACAATGTTCAGACCACCATACACATGCAAAACTAGTGAAAGCACAAACAGCAGCAGCAACTCGTCTCTCCTCAGGATATTGTAAACATGTAAATCGTTGTTCAGTTTCTAACTCCCAAGTAAGATATATATCAGGAACATATCTACCCTCAAATGGTGGAATATTCAATTTCAGTTTAGGAATATGGACATCATCTCGTACCTGAAGTGGTGGTGCAGGCCTACCATTACGAAGATATACCTGAGGTTGACCTGCTGGTGGTGGTACAGGTGGCTGCACGTAGTGTTGATTTTGATCAACCTCATCCTCATAGTCTCCCACATAATCATCCTCCTCCGCATCAGCAGCAGGAGCCACAGAAGTATCAACAGCAGCACCAACAGTTTGGCCAAACGCAAGAGGAACACGGCTTGCTCGGCGGAGGTCTGCTTCGCGACGTGGAGGTAGTCGTTGTTGTTGTTGTTGTTGTTGGAGAGGTGCGTTAGCTGCAGCGGGCGGTGGTGGTGGAAGACGCGCGAGCAATTCATTAAACTTGTACCTGTTCAGTCATCATTTGCTGAAACTTATCATGAAGCTCCTTGTTCGATAAATTCTCCCAGTCAATCTCGTCGGCTTGTGATCCTGGCATGGTTAGCAGCAATAGAAACACACAAGAATATGATCCTACAGACTACGAACAAGTGGTGGTGGTGGGTGTCACAAATCCGTCAAGCAAATCTCAAATTCTTACCAGTTCTTACCCAGCAGCAGGCGGTGATCGGCAACCGTTGTAGTCAAAAACTCTCAAAGAAAGGATAGAGCGATTACCAGGGAGAGTCAAACACACGACGTAGATGTATGTGGAGCTGGGAAGGCTTATAGTATGGTAGCAAAAAGGGTCAGCAATAATCAATTCAGAGATGCAAAGCTGAATAAACGCTCAACGACGGTACTGTGCTGGTCCTAGGCTAGATTGTGCTAGAGACGCGAGCCTAGAACACCAACAAAATCACGGCGCGGCACGTAAACAAGGGAAAAGCACACTCTGACTTTTTTTTTCGCTCTTCT
>NW_025230350.1:0-13429 GCF_018294505.1 Triticum aestivum | reverse complement strand
ACTATAATGGCGAGTGTCTCAAAACACTTCTTAGCTCAAACTGACAGGATGGGCACGAAATTTTTTCGACCAATTTTTTTTTTTTTTTTGACTGCCCGGACCCAAAAACTGGAAACGGGTCAAAAAAAACTTCCTATAATGGCACCTGTCTCAAAACACTCAGAAACACCTAAAAATAGGATAGCCAGAAATTTTTTCGAAAAATGCGTTTTCGAAAAATTTTGGGCCTAAACGGAGCGTGGCTACACGACTCTTTTTTTTTTCCGAAACCTACTCCGGCAAGGAAACACGAATCGGAATCTAGATTGATCCCGAAAACAAACCTAATAAGCAAGGAACTCGGATTGGTGGTGGATATATGGTGGTGGTATATGGCAGCGGTGGTAGTATTTGGATATGGATCGGTGGTGGTATATGGACACGGATTGGTGGTGGTATATGGATACGGATTCGGAGCGGTGGTGGTAGATCGCAGGGGCGATGATGATGGTGCGGCGACGGCGTGACAACTTGTGAACAGAACTCGAAACTCTAAAAGACTAGACGCTAAGACCAGCAACTGAACACGACGATGCAACCGCAAATTCAACAAAGCAAATACAGAAAAGATTATGCAATTCTCAGATTGGTTCGGATGGGATGAACTAACCCTAATTTTTTTTTTTTGGCTTTTTCGTGGACTATAGGTATGAAGAACAGACTCGATCTAAACTACGAAAAACTGTAAAATCTCACCGAGCAACCTGGAAATCTGATACCACTTGATAGCGGCGAGGGTCCCGATCTTTCGATGAGATGATGGATATCGCTTTGGTGGAAGTCGACTTTGACGATCCGACTACGAACGTGCGAGGACGTCGCGCCTTAGCAATCGCTAAACCAACTCCGAGAGGTTATTGACCACGCCGGAGCACGATCAACCTGACCACGAGGGTCTGTTTCCTGCGAGCAAACGAAGAACAAGCAAGAAACTAAGATTGCAATCTGGATATTGCGAATATAAGATGAAAGCTTTATTGATCAAGGTGGGGTTCTGTGACGCCTTTGTCTGGTCGTTGAACACAAACGAAGTACGCGAAGTTGCAGCTATGGCGAACTTTTAATCTAAACAAAACCCAAAGTCTAAACGATGCCCTAAGGGCTGTATATATGGAGGAAGAGGGGGGAATTTCGTGGCCCTTGGTGGAGGGGTCCGAAATCAACCCTATCTCTTGTTTCCCCACACATACGGACTCTAAAAATAGCCTATACTTATGTATTTCGAAATTACATGGGCCTGGCCCAATAATAAGGTGACGCAACACCTAAAATAGCCTCGGGACGAAATTATGAAGTGGCATCTTGTATATTTCGTCCAAGGCTTCATGCACCCATTATGGTGGCTTCAAAGTCCTGAAATCATCACTTGTAACTCCGTTATTGTTCCCCTTGCGCATGCCATCATCTCCATGCTTGTTCTTGCTCCAATGTTCATCCTTCTCCAAGCTAGGCCCTTCATTTGTAAGCAAAACAAATGTATCCAATTTAGGCAGCATCATATTCTCATGAACATTAGAATCATTACCAAGAAACGAAAGTACCTGGTAATTTAGTTGGCGTGCACGAGCTCTAGTAATTGGTCCAGTATGTATAGCAGCAGGGGCTGTGGGTGTAACAATTGTATTGATGTCCTCATCAAAGATATATATCAGGAACATATCTACCCTCAAATGGTGGAATATTCAATTTCAGTTTAGGAATATGGACATCATCTCGTACCTGAGGTGGTGGTGCAGGCCTACCATTACGAATATATACCTGAGGTCGACCTGCTGGTGGTGGTACAGGTGGCTGCACGTAGTGTTGATTTTGATCAACATCATCCTCATAATCTCCCACATAATCATCCTCCTCCGCATCAGCAGCAGGAGCCACAGAAGTATCAACAGCAGCACCAACAGTTTGGCCAAACGCAAGAGGAACACGGCTTGCTCGGCGGAGGTCTGCTTCGCGACGTGGAGGTAGTCGTTGTTGTTGTTGTTGTTGGAGAGGTGCGTTAGGTGCAGCGGGTGGTGGTGGTAGAAGACGCGCGAGCAATTCATTGAACTTGTTATCGAGCTTTGTTTCGAACGTCTTTTCAAGGCCAGTGATCTTCTCCATGGCCTCTTCAAAATTGTTCAGCACATCTTGCACCTGTTCAGTCATCATTTGCTGAAACTTATCATGAAGCTCCTTGTTCGATAAATTCTCCCAGTCAATCTCGTCGGCTTGTGATCCTGGCATGGTTAGCAGCAATAGAAACACACAAGAATATGATCCTACAGACTACGAACAAGTGGTGGTGGTGGGTGTCACAAATCCGTCAAGCAAATCTCAAATTCTTACCAGTTCTTACCCAGCAGCAGGCGGTGATCGGCAACCGTTGTAGTCAAAAACTCTCAAAGCTTGGATAGAGCGATTACCAGGGAGAGTCAAACGCACGACGTAGATGTATGTGGAGCTGGGAAGGCTTATAATATGGTAGCAAAAAGGGTCAGCAATAATCAATTCAGAGATGCAAAGTTGAATAAACGCTCAACGACGGTACTGTGCTGGTCCTAGGCTAGACTGTGCTAGAGACGCGAGCCTAGAACACTAACAAAATCACGGCGCGACACGTAAACAAGGGAAAAGCACACTCTGGAATTTTTTTTCGCTCTTTTTTTTGCCCTTTTTTTTCACACTTTTTTTTTGCGAAAAATCACTATAATGGCGAGTGTCTCAAAACTCTTCTTAGCTCAAACTGACAGGATGGGCACGAAATTTTTTCGACCAATTTTTTTTTTGACTGCCCGGACCCAAAAACTGGAAACGGGTCAAAAAAAACTTCCTATAATGGCACCTGTCTCAAAACACTCAGAAACACCTAAAAATAGGATAGCCAGAAATTTTTTCGAAAAATGCGTTTTCGAAAAATTTTGGGCCTAAACGGAGCGTGGCTACCCGACTCCGGCAAGGAAACACGAATCGGAATCTAGATGGATCTCGAAAACAAACCTAATATGACAAGAACTCGGATTGGTGGTGGATATATGGTGGTAGATGGCAGCGGTGGTGGAATATGACAGCTGTGGTGGTATATGGATACGGATTCGAAGCGGTGGCGGATAAACGGTGGTGGTAGATGGCAGGGGCGATGATGATGGTGCGGCGGCGGCGTGACAACTTATGACCAGAACTCGAAACTCTAAAAGACTAGACTCTAAGACCAGCAACTAGACACGACGATGCAACCGCAAATTCAACAAAGCAAAACCCTAAAAAGATTATGCAAGGCTCAGATTGGTTCGGATATGATGAACTAACCCTAATTTTTTTTGTGGCTTTTTCGTGGACTATAGGTATGAAGAACAGACTCGATCTAAACTACGAAAAATTGTAAAATCTCACCGAGCAACCTGGAAATCTGATACCACTTGATAGAGGCGGAGGTGTCCCGTCTTTCGATGAGATGGTGGATTTCGCTTTGGTGGAAGTCGACTTTGACGATCCGACTGCGAACATGCGAGGACGTCGCGCCTTAGCAATCGCTAAACCAACTCCGAGAGGTTATTGACCACGCCGGAGCACGATCAACCTGACCACGAGGGTCTGTTTCCTGCGAGCAAACAAAGAACAAGCAAGAAACTAAGATTGCAATCTGGATATTGCAAATATAAGATGAAAGCTTTATTGATCAAGGTGGGGTTCTGTGACGCCTTTGTCTGGTCGTTGAACACAAACGAAGTACGCGAAGTTGCAGCTATGGCGAACTTTTAATCTAAACAAAACCCAAAGTCTAAACGATGCCCTAAGGGCTGTATATATGGAGGAAGAGGGGGGAATTTCGTGGCCCTTGGTGGAGGGGTCCGAAATCAACCCTATCTCTTGTTTCCCCACACATACGGACTCTAAAAATAGCCTATACTTATGTATTTCGAAATTACATGGGCCTGGCCCAATAATAAGGTGACGCAGCACCTAAAATAGCCTCGGGATGAAATTTATGAAGTGGCATCTTGTATATTTCGTCCAAGGCTTCATGCACCCATTATGGTGGCTTCAAAGTCCTGAAATCATCACTTGTAACTCCGTTCTTGTTCCCCTTGCGCATGCCATCATCTGCATGCTTGTTCTTGCTCCAATGTTCATCCTTCTCCAAGCTAGGCCCTTCATTTGTAAGCAAAACAAATGTATCCAATTTAGGCAGCATCATATTCTCATGAACATTAGAATCATTACCAAGAAACGAAAGTACCTGGTAATTTAGTTGGCGTGCACGAGCTCTAGTAATTGGTCCAGTATGTATAGCAGCAGGGGCTGTGGGTGTAACAGTTGTATTGATGTCCTCATCACTAGTTTTGCATGTGTATGGTGGTCTGAACATTGTAGATTATATCCTATTCCAACTACTTGGGATGCTTTGAAAACTGCTATGCGTACGCGTTGGGTTCCACCATATTATCAACGTGAATTGCTTCAAAAATTGCAGCGTTTAAGACAAGGAAAAAATTCTGTAGAAGAATATTATCAGGAATTACAAACTGGCATGATTAGATGTGGTATTGTTGAGGAGAATGAAGCTATGCTTGCACGTTTTCTGGGTGGATTAAATAGAGAGATTCAGACCATTCTAGACTATAAGGAGTATACTAATATCACTCGTTTATTCCATCTTGCTTGTAAAGCTGAACGTGAAGTGCAGGATCGACAAGCATTGGGGCGAACTAACTTTTCTGCAGGCCGACCTTCATCATGGACACCACGTGCATCTTCTACTTCAACTGCACCAGCACCTCCATCCGGTGCCACCTCCAGCCGTGATACAAGAAAACAGGCACAACCACCATTATCTGCCAAGAGCACACCTGCGGGGCCTGCACAGCGTTCGTCTTCTTCCATGGCATCAACAGGGCACACAAGTGATATTATTTGTCGTCGTTGTAAGGGAGGAGGTCATTATGCGAGGGAATGCAAATCTCCGCGTGTGATGATTGCTACTGCGGATGGTGGATATGAGTCCGCTAGTGACTATGATGAGGAGACATTGGCTCTTATTACACGTGAAGAACATGGTGGAGATGATTCTGATCATGAGACGCAATACATGGCTCCTGAAGACGCTGACAGGTATGAATGTTTAGTTGCTCAACGTGTTTTGAGTGTGCAGGTCACACAAGCTGAGCAAAATCAGAGGCACAATTTGTTCCATACCAAGGGAGTTGTGAAGGAACGTTCTGTGCACGTCATAATAGACGGAGGGAGCTGCAACAACTTGGCTAGCATGGAGATGGTGGAGAAGCTTTCTCTCACCACAAGACCACATCCACATCCTTACTACATCCAATGGTTCAACAACAGCGGCAAGGTTAAGGTAACACGTACTGTTTGTGTGCATTTTAGTATCTCTACATATGCTGATTATGTTGATTGTGATGTGGTACCTATGCAAGCATGTTCCTTATTACTTGGTAGACCATGGCAATTTGATAAAAATTCTGTACACCATGGTAGAAACAATCACTATACTCTTGTTCATAAGGATAAAAATATTACTTTGCTTCCTATGACTCCTGATTCCATTTTGAAAGATGATATTAATAGAGCTAATAAAGCACAACAGGAGAAGAATAAGAGTGAAAATCAGATTGTGGCAAAAGAATTTGAGCAACAAATGAAGCCTAATAATAAACCATCTAGTGTTGCTTCTGAAATTAAATTGAAAAGTGCATGTTTATTTGCCACCAAATCTGATATTGATGAGCTAGATTTCAGTAAATCTGTTTGCTATGCTTTTGTGTGCAAAGAGGCATTATTTTCATTCGAGGACGTGCCTTCCTCTTTGCCTCCTACTGTCACTAACATTTTGCAGGAGTTCGCTGACGTTTTTCCACAAGACGTGCCACCGGGATTACCGCCTATTCGAGGGATTGAGCATCAGATTGACTTAATTCCCGGTGCTTCACTGCCAAACCGTGCACCATACCGTACCAATCCAGAGGAGACGAAGGAGATTATGCGTCAAGTACAAGAGCTTCTCGACAAAGGTTATATACGCGAATCCCTTAGTCCTTGTGCTGTTCCTATTATTCTAGTGCCGAAAAAGGATGGTACATCACGTATGTGTGTTGATTGTAGAGGCATTAATAATATTACTATTCGTTATCGTCATCCTATTCCTAGGCTCGATGATATGCTTGATGAATTGAGTGGCTCTACAACATTCTCCAAAGTTGATTTGCGTAGTGGATACCATCAAATTCGTATGAAGTTGGGGGATGAATGGAAAACAGCATTTAAAACTAAGTTTGGATTATATGAGTGGTTAGTCATGCCTTTTGGGTTAACTAATGCGCCTAGTACTTTCATGAGACTAATGAACGAAGTTTTACGTGCTTTCATTGGACGATTTGTGGTAATCTATTTTGATGATATAGTGATTTATAGCAGATCTTTGGAAGAACATTTGGAACATTTACGTGCTGTTTTTATTGCTCTACGTGATGCACGTTTGTTTGGTAACCTTGGGAAGTGCACCTTTTGCACCGACCGAGTATCTTTTCTTGGCTATGTTGTTACTCCACAGGGAATTGAAGTTGACAAAGCCAAGATTGAAGCTATTGAGAGTTGGCCGCAGCCCAAAACGGTCACACAAGTGAGGAGTTTTCTTGGCCTCGCTGGATTCTATAGGCGTTTTGTGAGAGATTTCAGCACCATTCTGCACCTCTCAACGAGCTTACAAAGAAGGATGTGCCTTTTGTTTGGGGTACCGCACAGGAAGAAGCCTTCACGGTATTGAAAGATAAGTTGACACATGCTCCTTTACTCCAACTTCCTGATTTTAATAAGACTTTTGAGCTTGAATGTGATGCTAGTGGAATTGGATTAGGAGGTGTGTTATTACAAGATGGCAAACCCGTTGCATACTTTTCTGAAAAATTGAGTGGGCCTAGTCTGAATTATTCTACTTATAATAACGAATTATATGCTCTTGTTCGGACTTTAGAAACATGGCAACATTATTTATGGCCCAAAGAATTTGTTATACATTCTGATCATGAATCTTTGAAACATATTGAAAGTCAAGCTAAACTGAATCGTAGACATGCTAAATGGGTTGAATTCATTGAGACTTTCCCTTATGTCATTAAACACAAAAAGGGAAAAGAAAATGTTATTGCTGATGCATTGTCTCGTCGCTATACTATGCTTTCACAACTTGACTTCAAAATATTTGGTTTGGAGACCATCAAAGATCAATATGTGCATGATGCTGATTTTAAAGATGTAATGCAGAATTGTAAAGAAGGAAGAATGTGGAACAAGTTCGTCGTTAACGATGGATTTGTGTTTCGTGCTAACAAGATATGCATTCCAGCTAGCTCCGTTCGTCTTTTGTTGTTGCAGGAGGCGCATGGAGGAGGATTAATGGAACACTTTGGCGTGAAGAAGACGGAGGACGTACTTGCTACACATTTCTTTTGGCCAAAGATGAGACGGGATGTTGAGCGTTTTATTGCTCGATGCACTACATGTCAAAAAGCTAAGTCACGACTCAATCCTCATGGTTTATATATGCCTTTGCCTGTACCTAGTGTTCCTTGGGAGGATATATCTATGGACTTTGTTTTAGGTTTACCTCGAACAAAGAAGGGGAGGGATAGCATATTTGTTGTCGTGGATAGATTCTCGAAAATGGCACACTTTATACCATGTCATAAAAGCGATGATGCTGTTAATGTTGCTGATTTGTTCTTTCGTGAAATTATTCGCTTGCATGGTGTGCCAAATACTATTGTTTCAGATCGTGATACTAAATTTCTTAGCCACTTTTTGAGATGTTTATGGGCTAAGTTGGGGACTAAATTGCTTTTTAGTACTACTTGTCACCCCCAAACTGATGGACAAACTGAAGTAGTCAATAGAACGTTGTCTACTATGCTTAGGGCTGTTTTGAAGAATAATAAGAAAATGTGGGAGGAATGCTTGCCTCATATTGAATTTGCTTATAATCGTTCATTGCATTCTACTACTAAGATGTGCCCTTTTGAAGTTGTGTATGGTTTCCTACCTCGTGCACCTATTGATTTGTTGCCTCTTCCATCTTCGGAGAAGGTTAATTTTGATGCTAAACAACGTGCTGAATTGATTTTAAAAATGCATGAGTTAACTAAGGAAAACATTGAGCGCATGAATGCTAAATATAAACTTGCTGGAGATAAGGGTAGAAAACATGTTGTGTTTGCACCTGGAGATCTTGTTTGGTTACATTTGCGTAAGGATAGATTCCCTGATTTGCGCAAATCAAAGTTAATGCCACGTGCTGATGGTCCCTTTAAGGTGTTAGAGAAAATAAATGATAATGCATATAAACTTGAGCTGCCTGTAGATTTTGGGGTTAGTCCCACTTTTAACATTGCAGATTTGAAGCCTTATTTGGGTGAGGAAGATGAACTTCCGTCGAGGACGACTTCATTTCAAGAAGGGGAGGATGATGAGGACATCAATACAATTGTTACACCCACAGCCCCTGGTGCTATACATACTGGACCAATTACTAGAGCTCGTGCACGCCAACTAAATTACCAGGTACTTTCGTTTCTTGGTAATGATTCTAATGTTCATGAGAATATGATGCTGCCTAAATTGGATACATTTGTTTTGCTTACAAATGAAGGGCCTAGCTTGGAGAAGGATGAACATTGGAGCAAGAACAAGCATGGAGATGATGGCATGCGCAAGGGAAACAAGAACGGAGTTACAAGTGATGATTTCAGGACTTTGAAGCCACCATAATGGGTGCATGAAGCCTTGGACGAAATATACAAGACGCCACTTCATAAATTTCGTCCCGAGGCTATTTTAGGTGCTGCGTCACCTTATTATTGGGCCAGGCCCATGTAATTTCGAAATACATAAGTATAGGCTATTTTTAGAGTCCCTATGTGTGGGGAAACAAGAGATAGGGTTGATTTCGGACCCCTCCCCCAAGGGCCACGAAATTCTCCCCCTCTTCCTCCATATATACAGCCCTTAGGGCATCGTTTAGACTTTGGGTTTTGTTTAGATTAAAAGTTCGCCATAGCTGCAACTTCGCGTACTTCGTTTGTGTTCAACGACCAGACAAAGGCGTCACAGAACCCCACCTTGATCAATAAAGCTTTCATCTTATATTCGCAATATCCAGATTGCAATCTTAGTTTCTTGCTTGTTCTTCGTTTGCTCGCAGGAAACAGACCCTCGTGGTCAGGTTGATCGTGCTCCGGCGTGGTCAATAACCTCTCGGAGTTGGTTTAGCGATTGCTAAGGCGCGACGTCCTCGCACGTTCGTAGTCGGATCGTCAAAGTCGACTTCCACCAAAGCGAAATCCACCATCTCATCGAAAGACGGGACACCTTTGCCTCTATCACAGGTACTTTCGTTTCTTGGTAATGATTCTAATGTTCATGAGAATATGATGCTGCCTAAATTGGATACATTTGTTTTGCTTACAAATGAAGGGCCTAGCTTGGAGAAGGATGAACATTGGAGCAAGAACAAGCATGGAGATGATGGCATGCGCAAGGGAAACAAGAACGGAGTTACAAGTGATGATTCCAGGACTTTGAAGCCACCATAATGGGTGCATGAAGCCTTGGACGAATTATACAAGATGCCACTTCATAAATTTCGTCCCGAGGCTATTTTAGGTGCTGCGTCACCTTATTATTGGGCCAGGCCCATGTAATTTCGAAATACATAAGTATAGGCTATTTTTAGAGTCCGTATGTGTGGGGAAACAAGAGATAGGGTTGATTTCGGACCCCTCCACCAAGGGCCACGAAATTCCCCCCTCTTCCTCCATATATACAGCCCTTAGGGCATCGTTTAGACTTTGGGTTTTGTTTAGATTAAAAGTTCGCCATAGCTGCAACTTCGCGTACTTCGTTTGTGTTCAACGACCAGACAAAGGCGTCACAGAACCCCACCTTGATCAATAAAGCTTTCATCTTATATTCGCAATATCCAGATTGCAATCTCAGTTTCTTGCTTGTTCTTCGTTTGCTCGCAGGAAACAGACCCTCGTGGTCAGGTTGATCGTGCTCCGGCGTGGTCAATAACCTCTCGGAGTTGGTTTAGCGATTGCTAAGGCGCGACGTCCTCGCACGTTCGTAGTCGGATCGTCAAAGTCGACTTCCACCAAAGCGAAATCCACCATCTCATCGAAAGACGGGACACCTTTGCCTCTATCACCACCCCTTGCTCCTATATAAGTAGATCCATCTAGTAGCTTTTCCTTGGGATTTGTTTAGTTAAAAGTTAGCCATTGCAACTTCGTGTACTTCGTTTGTGTCCAACGACCAGACCAAGACCGCTTACGGATCCCCACCTTTATCAATACTTCATATATACTCGCAATATTCAGATTGCTTTTATCATATTTTTGCTTGTTCTTCGATTGCTTGCAGGAATAGACCTTCGTGGTCAGGTTGATTGTGCTCCGGCGTGGTCAATAACCTCTCGGAGTTGGTTTAGCGATTGCTAAGGCGCAACGTCGTGCACGTTTGTAGTCGGATCGTCAAAGTCGTCTCCACCAAGTCGATAGTTATCATCTCATCGAAAGATCGGGACACCCCGCCTCTATCACATCTCCACCATGTTCTTCACGTGTAATAAGAGCCAATGTCTCCTCATCATAGTCACTAGCGGACTCATATCCACCATCCGCGGTAGCAATCATCACACGCGGAGATTTGCATTCTCTCGCATAATGACCTCCTCCCTTACAACGACGACAAATAATATCACTTGTGTGCCCTGTTGATGCCATGGAAGAAGAAGAACGCTGTGCAGGCCCCGCAGGTGCGCTCTTGGCAGATAATGGTGGTTGTGCCTGTTTTCTTGTATCACGGCTGGAGGTGGCACCGGATGGAGGTGCTGGTGCAGTTGAAGTAGAAGATGCACGTGGTGTCCATGATGAAGGTCGGCCTGCAGAAAAGTTAGTTCGCCCCAATGCTTGTCGATCCTGCACTTCACGTTCAGCTTTACAAGCAAGATGGAATAAACGAGTGATATTAGTATACTCCTTATAGTCTAGAATGGTCTGAATATCTCTATTTAACCCACCCAGAAAACGTGCAAGCATAGCTTCATTCTCCTCAACAATACCACATCTAATCATGCCAGTTTGTAATTCCTGATAATATTCTTCTACAGAATTTTTTCCTTGTCTTAAACGCTGCAATTTTTGAAGCAATTCACGTTGATAATATGGTGGAACCCAACGCGTACGCATAGCAGTTTTCAAAGCAGCCCAAGTAGTTGGAATAGGATACAATCTACAATGTTCAGACCACCATACACATGCAAAACTAGTGAAAGCACAAACAGCAGCAGCAACTCGTCTCTCCTCAGGATATTGTAAACATGTAAATCGTTGTTCAGTTTCTAACTCCCAAGTAAGATATATATCAGGAACATATCTACCCTCAAATGGTGGAATATTCAATTTCAGTTTAGGAATATGGACATCATCTCGTACCTGAGGTGGTGGTGCAGGCCTACCATTACGAATATATACCCGAGGTCGACCTGCTGGTGGTGGTACATGGCAGCGGTGGTGGTAGCGGTGGTAGTATATGGATATGGATCGGTGGTGGTATATGGATACGGATTCGGAGCGGTGGCGGATAAGCGGTGGTGGTAGATGGCAGGGGCGATGATGATGGTGCGGCGGCGGCGTGACAACTTATGACCAGAACTCGAAACTCTAAAAGACTAGACTCTAAGACCAGCAACTAGACACGACGATGCAACCGCAAATTCAACAAAGCAAAACCCTAAAAAGACTATGCAAAGGCTCAGATTGGTTCGGATATGATGAACTAACCCTAATTTTTTTTGTGGCTTTTTCGTGGACTGTAGGTATGAAGAACAGACTCGATCTAAACTACGAAAAACTGTAAAATCTCACCGAGCAACCTGGAAATCTGATACCACTTGATAGAGGCAAAGGTGTCCCGTCTTTCGATGAGATGATGGATTTCGCTTTGGTGGAAGTCGACTTTGACGATCCGACTACGAACGTGCGAGGACGTCGCGCCTTAGCAATCGCTAAACCAACTCCGAGAGGTTATTGACCACGCTGGAGCACGATCAACCTGACCACGAGGGTCTGTTTCCTGCGAGCAAACGAAGAACAAGCAAGAAACTAAGATTGCAATCTGGATATTGCGAATATAAGATGAAAGCTTTATTGATCAAGGTGGGGTTCTGTGACGCCTTTGTCTGGTCGTTGAACACAAAGGAAGTACGCGAAGTTGCAGCTATGGCGAACTTTTAATCTAAACAAAACCCAAAGTCTAAACGATGCCCTAAGGGCTGTATATATGGAGGAAGAGGGGGAGAATTTCGTGGCCCTTGGTGGAGGGGTCCGAAATCAACCCTATCTCTTGTTTCCCCACACATACGGACTCTAAAAATAGCCCATACTTATGTATTTCGAAATTACATGGGCCTGGCCCAATAATAAGGTGACGCAGCACCTAAAATAGCCTCGGGACGAAATTTATGAAGTGGCGTCTTGTATATTTCGTCCAAGGCTTCATGCACCCATTATGGTGGCTTCAAAGTCCTGAAATCATCACTTGTAACTCCGTTCTTGTTTCCCTTGCGCATGCCATCATCTCCATGCTTGTTCTTGCTCCAATGTTCATCCTTCTCCAAGCTAGGCCCTTCATTTGTAAGCAAAACAAATGTATCCAATTTAGGCAGCATCATATTCTCATGAACATTAGAATCATTACCAAGAAACGAAAGTACCTGGTAATTTAGTTGGCGTGCACGAGCTCTAGTAATTGGTCCAGTATGTATAGCAGCAGGGGCTGTGGGTGTAACAATTGTATTGATGTCCTCATCAATAGCTTCATTCTCCTCAACAATACCACATCTAATCATGCCAGTTTGTAATTCCTGATAATATTCTTCTACAGAATTTTTTCCTTGTCGTAAACGCTGCAATTTTTGAAGCAATTCACGTTGATAATATGGTGGAACCCAACGCGTACGCATAGCAGTTTTCAAAGCAGCCCAAGTAGTTGGAATAGGATATAATCTACAATGTTCAGACCACCATACACATGCAAAACTAGTGAAAGCACAAACAGCAGCAGCAAATCGTCTCTCCTCAGGATATTGTAAACATGTAAATCGTTGTTCAGTTTCTAACTCCCAAGTAAGATATATATCAGGAACATATCTACCCTCAAATGGTGGAATATTCAATTTCAGTTTAGGAATATGGACATCATCGCGTACCTGAGGTGGTGGTGCAGGCCTACCATTACGAATATATACCTGAGGTCGACCTGCTGGTGGTGGTACAGGTGGCTGCACGTAGTGTTGATTTTGATCAACCTCATCCTCATAATCTCCCACATAATCATCCTCCTC
>NW_025230349.1:0-14887 GCF_018294505.1 Triticum aestivum | reverse complement strand
CCCCCCCCCCCCTGAGGTGCATGTTCTAACTTGGCAGGGTTATGTTTCTCATATCATGCGTATGGTATCTTGCATTGCTATGTAATGACCCACAAGTATAGGGGATCTATCGTAGTCCTTTCGATAAGTAAGAGTGTCGAACCCAACGAGGAGCAGAAGGAAATGATAAGCGGTTTTCAGCAAGGTATTCTCTGCAAGTAGTGAAATAAGTGGTAACAGATAGTTTTGTGATAAGATAAATTGTAACGAGCAACAAGTAACAAAAGTAAATAAGGTGCAGCAAGGTAACCCAATCCTTTTTGTAGCAAAGGACAAGCAAGAACAAACTCTTATAATAAGAAAAGCGCTCCCGAGGACACATGGGTATATCGTCAAGCTAGTTTTCATCACGCTCATATGATTTACGTTCGGTACTTTGATAATTTGATATGTGGGTGGACCGGTGCTTGGGTGCTGTTCTTACTTGAACAAACATCCCACTTATGATTAACCTCTATTGCAAGCATCCGCAACTACAACAAAAGTATTAAGGTAAACCTAACCATAGCATGAAACATATGGATCCAAATCAGCCCCTTACGAAGCAAGGCATAAACTAGGGTTCAAGCTTCTGTCACTCTAGCAACCCATCATCTACTTATTACTTCCCAATGCCTTCCTCTAGGCCCAAATAATGGTGAAGTGTTATGTAGTCGACGTTCACATAACACCACTAGAGGTTAGACAACATACATCTCATCAAAATATCGAACGAATACCAAATTCACATGACTACTAATAGCAAGACTTCTCCCGTGTCCTCTGGAACAAACGTAACTACTCACAAAGCATATTCATGTTCATAATCAGAGGGGTAATAATATGCATAAAGGATCTGAACATATGATCTTCCACCAAGTAAACCAACTAGCATCAACTACAAGGAACAATCAACACTACTAGCAACCTACTAGCACCAATCCCGGACTTGGAGACAAGAATTGGATACAAGAGATGAACTAGGGTTTGTAGATGAGATGGTGCTGGTGAAGATGTTGACAGAGATTGCCCTCTCCCGATGAGAGGAGCGTTGGTGATGATGATGGTGATGATTTCCCCCTCCCGGAGGGAAGTGTCCCCGGCAGCACAGCTCTGCCGGAGCCCTAGATTGGTTCCGCCAAGGTTCCGCCTCGTGGCGGCGGAGTCTCATCCCGAAAGGTTGCTTGCTATTTTTTTATCATCGAAAGAGTTCATATAGGAGAAGATGGACGTCGGAGAGCCACCAGGGGCCCACGAGGTAGGGGGGCGCCCAGGTGGGAGGGGCGCGCCCCCCACCCTCGTGAGCAGGGTGTGGGCCGCCTAGCCTTCATCTTTGGCGACGATTTTTCTTTATTTATTTTAAGGTGTTCCGTGGAGTTTCAGGACTTTTGGAGTTGCGCAGAATAGCCCTTCAATATTTGCTCCTTTTCCAGCCCAGAATTCCAGCTGCCGGCATTCTCCATGTTCATGTAAACCTTGTAAAATAAGAGAGAATAGCCATAAGTATTGTGATATAACGTGAAATGATAGCCCATAATGCGATAAATATCAATATAAAAGCATGATGCAAAGTGGACGTATCAACTCCCTCAAGCTTAGACCTCGCTTGTCCTCAAGCGAAAAGCCGATAACAATACATATGTCCTCATGTTTAGAGGTAGAGGCGTCGATAAAAAATAAAATACGGACATGAAGGCATCATGATTGTTCTCATAACAGCAACATATATAAATTTTGTCATATGATTACTTATGTTAAAGTGATGATCTTTTCACGAAGCCGAAGTATGAATCAGAAACCTTATTGAGCACCAACAAATTATACCCTCAGTCATTCAAGAAATTGGAATTTATGATAACATCGGAAAGAGTCTATGTCAGAGCTTAAAAGCAAGTCCACATACTCAACTATCACTTAGTCCTTCATAATTGCTAACACTCACGCAATACTTGTGGTTACGGAGTTTTAACCGGACACAGAGAAAGATAGGGGCTTATAGTTTTTCCCCACAACCTTTTACCTCAAGGGTAATGTCAACAATAATAATTCATACTCCCCTACATCCAATTAGATATATATATCATGTTCTTTCCCACATGCTGGGCTTGCCAAAGGATAAAATGAAAAAGGAAAGGTGAAGATCAGCGTGACTCTTGCATAAGCTAGAGGATAATAATAAAAGATAGGCCCTTCGCAGAGGGAAGCAGAGGTTTCCATGTGATTTTATGGTTGGATGCACAAAATCTTAATGCAAAAGAAGGTCACTTTATATTGCCCCTTGTATGTGAACCTTTATTATGCAGTCCGTCGCTTTTATTGCGTCCACAACAAGTTCGTACAAAGCTTATTTCTCTGCACTAATAAGTCATGCATATTTAGAGAACAATTTTTATTGCTTGCACTGATGACAACTTACTTGAAGGATCTTACTCAATCCATAGGTAGATATGGTGGACTCTCATGGCTAAACTGGTTTAAGGATATTTGGAAGCACAAGTAGTATCTCCACTTGGTGCTGAGAATTTGGCTAGCATGAGGGGGAAAGGCAAGCTCAACATGTTAGAGGAACCATGAAAACATACTTTATCTCAGATATAAGAAAACATAACTCATTATGTTGTCTTCCTTGTCCAACATCAACTCTTTAGCATGTCATATTTTAATGAGTGTTCCCAATCACAAAAGATGTCAATGATAATATATCTATATGTGAAACCTCTCTCTCCTTATTACTTCCTACTAGATCATTGATGGCGCGCGTTGCTGCGCCCGTCTATTGTAATGTTATGTTAGTGGTTGGTTCGGATATGTGAAGGCATCAAATTTTTTTATGGCGACTGTGCATTGCCTTTAGATTGGATAGAATGAAAAATATATGGGAGAAGTCTGACCTAATAGGGATAGACACCAGGGCTGAATGATGGATTGTGTTTTCTCATGTGCACTTTCTAACTAAAGAAGAGACATCATGAAATAAACAATATATCATTTTGCTTGATTCTATATAATTATCTATGATGTCATACCTTAAGTATTACATTCTTCTGCTGGCACATTTTCCTGTGCGTAAACTTGTTACTAAGTGTGGAATTTAGGAATAGAAAGATTTATGATTTTTTCGATCTCTTCCATCTAGGCCAATTTAACATTCATGTGCATTAATCTCTTTTCTTTTGCAGATAATGTGCATTAATCTTAACACACAAATATATGTTCTGAAAAATTACACTTTTATTGAGCTAATAATATGCAAACTACTTGGAGGAACAAAACAATGTGTAACCTTTAATGTATGAAAATATTGAAGGATTTCATTAGTCATATGTTGGAGAAGATATCTTGAATATCAGTTAAAAGCGCTCCAAATGGCCGCCCTCAATATTCGTTCCTGGAAAAGTTTCCAACTGAAGTTGTTAGTAGTGTGAAAACTGATTCCCAAAGCTATTTAGTATGATGTTCTGCACTTGCATGTTCTGGTTCGGTCGACAAAATACCAGCAATTAAGTTCCATTGATTTTAAATCTGCAAGTGCGACAACAAGGTGTCCTTGTTGTTCTGTAGCTAGAACAAGTCCACTGTACTGCATTTTAATATTGCGTGATTGTTTTTTCAAAGCTATATACCTCATGCCAACTCCATCTTTTTCTTTGAATATGTTCTCAAAGGTTTTTGCTCCATGTAATTTTCTATGGGGAGCAGTAACTTGACTGTAATTTGTGTCATCAACCTCATCATTACATTGTGTCATCAGCTGTGTGATAGCATCTTGGCATACACTTTCCAATGCATGATTTGGGTTACTCGCATTCTCTCCATAGAACCTCTATTTTCTGGGTATAGATTACCCTTACTTGGAAGTACTTCTACATCAACACACATCTTATATCTGAGTCTCACACATGAACAACACCAGTAGAGTAGAAACTCAATCAAAGTGGTCATGTGATTTGTGTTAACAACAAATGTCTAGAAACATAGGCTTTTGCTGCTACCAAATTATGAAATCAAAAGTTGTATGGTGTCAGGAAATGATGACTAAAAATATGGGTACATGAGCGAGACTGCAGTAGTTAGTAAGCATTCAATTTAGAATTGGCAACTACAAAATGTAGGTAAATTGATCTGTGGCGATATATGCAGTGTTGGAAGTGATTCCTTACTCGTTCCAAGTGATGAACTTGCATGCAGTTTTGCTTCGGGATTTCTGCGTTGAAGGGTCCTTGTATAAGAATTACTATATAATCATACATGTGAAGGTCTAGCGGCCATAAGAGATTGTAAAGCGAAGAATTCCCCAAATCAAATATGAAAACAAATTTCCACGATTTGCCAAATCAAATCGACGACGGACACTATGAAAACCACCTGTACAAAATAGGGATTGCGAGGATATTAGCACAATGTAATCGTTGGGGTGGAAGAATTACTTGTCCGGCGACGGAACCTCCAGCCTCCAGGCTCCAGGCTTCAGCTACAGGGGCGGCGCCAGACTGTCGGAGGATGAAGCATTATACAGATGCAGATGGTTAGGAAAACAGAAAGGCGCATCATCCTCCATGAATGCCCGCAGAAGCTGAAGATTGATTGTTTCCTTCAAATGACAGCGGATCAGTTTCACTTATCCAATAGTCGAACGCCGACTTAGCAGTGCGGTCCGTGAAGCCCGAAGAAGGGAGGTGTCGCTCGCATCGCTTGCCCGGCTCGCCTCTCCGCCCGCAAGAACCTGGACTCGAATGCGTTGTCTGGATGACTGGTTCCCCTCACAGGACCGACCGCCCGCATCGCGCACGTCGGCAGGATCCCGCCGTGTCGCCCCGCATGGCCGCATCAAGCGCGGCTGGATCCCCTCTGTATCGAGCAACGACCGATTCTTTTTTCCTTTTTTTTAGAATCGATTCGGTTCTCCTATGTCGAGCGAAGAGTTTCGCATCGAGAGATTGATTGGACCGTGCTCGGTAGCTAACTGGGCTGGCAAAAGCGGCCCAATTTACCAGAGGGCTCAGTTTTGTTTTCTGGAGTAGCAGCCCCTTAGGACAGCTGGCCCAGGAAGCTATAGTACTTGGCCCAGGATGCTACAGGGAGCTAGCTGGAGCAGATCTGACGGACAGTAGCGACTAGATCGGCAGAACGGACGGCCACAAATGCGAAACACTGAGAAGGCTCGCTTTAGGTGCGGTTATACTATCCTTAATTAATTGCAACGATGACCAAAGCTATATTTGCCAACTCCCAACAACTTTTAATCATCATACTCTTTCTATGTGAAGTCATTACTTTCAATAAGATCAATATGAGCTTTTTGTTTCTTTTTATTCTCTTCTTTTATTCACACAAGATCATGGCAAAGTAATCAAGCCCTTGACTCAACACTAATCTTTATTATATATAGCTCACGGACTCGATTGCATAGAGGGATCATAAAGCAAAACTTGAAAACTAAATCATGCCCTGACTTTATTCTACTATATCAAGAAACTACTACTAGGATCGAACTAAGAAAGACGGTAAAGATAGGAGTTGTGATGGTGATACGATACCGGGGCACCTCCTCCAAGCTTGGCAGTTGCCGAGGGGAGTGCCCATACCCATGTGATTATGTCTCCTTCTTTGTTGTTGGCGGTGGAGGTGTTGTTGATGATGCAAGCTTGTCGTCCACCTTCCATGGCATAGGCTCACCCTCATAGAAGGATGATCGAGTCTCCGGAATCCTCAAATCTGCAATGGAAACAGGTCGAAAAGAAAATAGAGGATATTTGCGTGATACGGTCGTCAAAACCTTCGTGAGAATATATAATGAATTTTTACAGACCAAAATACGTAACGTGCAAGAAAACGGAGTCCAGAGGGCACACGAGGTGCTCACGAGGTAGGGGACGCGCCCAAGGGGAGAGGGCGCGCCCTCCACCCTCATGGAGGCCTCGTGTCCTCCCCGGACTGCTACTTATTTTTCTATTTTTCTAAATATTCCAAAACGGAGAAATATTGCCTTAGAATTTGTTTTGGAGTTGGTTTACTTACCGTAACACATACCTATTCCTTTTCGGAGTCTGGAACGTTCTGGAAAGTGTCCCTTATTTATTCCTCTGGGGTTACGGTTTCAATAATACTAGTTTCAACATTTATAGGATTACCTGAGATATAGTGTTTGATCCTTTGACTGTTTACCACCTTCGGGTTTGTGCCTGCGAAGTTGTTGATTTTTATGGCACCGGAACGATAGACCTCCTCGATAACGTAGGGACCTTCCCATTTAGAGAGATGTTATCCTACAAAAAATCTTAAACGAGAGTTGTATAGCAATACATAATCACCTACATTAAACTCACGCTTTTGTATCCTTTTATCATGCCATCTTTTAACTTTTTCTTTAAACAACTTGGCATTTTCATAGGCTTGGGTTCTCCATTCATCAAGTGAGATAATATCAAATAACCTCTTCTCACCGGCAAGTTTGAAATCATAGTTGAGCTCTTTAATAGCCCAATATGCCTTATGTTCTAGTTCGAGAGGTTAGTGACATGCTTTTCCATAAATCATCTTATACGGAGACATACCCATAGGATTCTTATATGCAGTTATATAGGCCCATAATGCATCATCAAGTTTCTTGGACCAATTCTTTCTAGACCTATTAACAGTCTTTTGCAAAATTAACTTGAGCTCTCTATTACTCAATTCTACTTGACCACTAGACTGCGGGTGATATAGAGATCCAATTCTATGATTAACGTCATATTTAGCAAGCATTTTACGGAAAGCACCATGAATAAAGTATGAACCACCATCAGTCATTAAATATCTAGGGACTCCAAACCTCGGAAAAATAACTTCCTTAAGCATTTTAATAGAAGTGTTATGATCAGCACTACTAGTTGGAATAGCTTCTACCCACTCAGTAACGTAATCAACAGCAACTAAAATATGTGTGTATCCATTAGAGGCAGGAAAAGGTCCCATATAATCAAAGCCCCAAACATCAAATGGTTCAATAACAAGTGAATAATTCATAGGCATTTCTTGACGTCTACTAATATTACCAATTCTTTGACATTCATCACAAGATAAAACAAACTTACGGGCATCCTTGAAGAGAGTAGGCCAATAAAAACCAGATTGCAATACCTAATGTGCAGTTCTATCTCCAGCGTGGTGTCCTCCATAAGCTTCGGAGTGACACTTGCGTAGGATCTGTTCCTGTTCATGCTCAGGCACACAACGCCTAATAACACCATCTACTCCTTCTTTATAAAGATGTGGGTCATCCCAAAAGTAATGTCGCAGATCATAAAAGAACTTTTTCTTTTGTTGGTATCTGAAGCTAGGTGGTATAAATTTAGCAACAATATAATTAGCATGATCAGCATACCATGGAGTGCTACCAGAAGTGCTTACGACATTTAATTGTTCATCAGGAAAGCTATCATCAATAGGTAAAGGGTCATCTAGAACATTCTCTAACCTAGATAAGTTGTCTGCAACGGGGTTCTCAGCTCCTTTTCTATCAACAATATGCAAATCAAATTCTTGCAGCAAGAGAACCCATCTAATGAGTCTAGGTTTAGCATCTTTATTTTCCATAAGATATTTAATAGTAACATGATCAGTGTGAATAGTTACTTTAGAATCAACAATATAGGGTCTGAATTTATCACAAGCAAATACAACTGCTAAAAGTTCCTTTTCGGTAGTAGCATAATTTCTTTGAGCATTGTCTAGAGTCTCACTAGCATAATGGATAACATTTAATTTCTTATCAACTCTTTGCCCCAGAACAATACCTACAGCATAATCACTAGCATCACACATAATTTCAAAGGGTAAATTCCAATCAGGTGGCTGAACAATAGGTGCAGAGACTAATGCTTTCTTAAGTATTTCAAATGCTTCTACACAATCATCATCAAAGACAAATGGTACATCTTTTTGTAACAAATTAGTCAGAGACCGAGAAATTTTTGAGAAGTCCTTAATGAACCTCCTATAAAACCCGGCGTGACAAAGGAAACTTCTTATACCTTTGATGTCCTTGGGACATGGCATCTTTTCAATAGCATCAACCTTGGCTTTATCAACTTCAATACCTCTTTCAGAAACTTTGTGTCCCAAAACAATACCTTCATTAACCATAAAGTGGCACTTTTCCCAATTCAAGACACGATTAGTTTCTTCACATCTCTGCAAAACTCGATCAAGATTGCTCAAGCAATCATCAAAAGAGGAACCATAGACGAAAAAATCGTCCATGAAAACCTCACAAATCTTTTCACAAAATTCAGAGAATATAGCCATCATGCATCTTTGAAAGGTAGCAAGTGCATTGCATAAACCAAAAGGCATACGTCTATAAGCAAAAGTACCAAAAGGGCATGTAAAAGTAGTCTTTGATTGATCTTTAGCCGACACAGGTATTTGAGAGAAACCAGAATAACCATCTAGGAAGCAATAATGTGTATGTTTGCATAATCTTTCTAGCATTTGGTCAATAAAAGGTAAGGGGTAATGATCTTTCTTAGTAGCTTTATTTAATTTGCGGAAATCAATTACCATCCTATAACCTGTGATAATTCTTTGCGGAATTAATTCATGTTTATCATTAGGGACAACAGTAATACCTCCCTTCTTAGGGACACAATGGACAGGACTTACCCACTGACTATCAGCAACGGGATAAATTATACCTGCCTCCAGAACCTTGAGTATTTCCTTTCTTACCACTTCTTTCATTTTAGGATTCAAACGCCGTTGAGGATCACAAACTGGTTTGGCATCCGCTTCCAAATTTATTTTATGCTGGCATAGAGTGGGACTAATGCCCCTAAGATCACCAAGAGTATATCCAATAATGGCACGGTTCTTCTTTAGAGTTTTCAATAATCTTTCTTCTTCATGCTCTGAAAGGTTAGCACTAATAATAACAGGATATATTTTCTTTTCATCAAGATAAGCATACTTAAGATTATCAGGCAACGGTTTAACCTCAAACACGGGATCACCCTTGGGTGGAGGAGGATCCCCTAGGATTTCAACAGGCAAATTGTGTTTCAGAATAGGTTCCTATTTAAATAATACTTCATCTATTTCCCTTCTTTCATTCATAAACATATCATTTTCATGGTCTAGCAAATAATGTTCCAAAGGATCACTAGGAGGTACGGCAATAGAAGCAAGACCAATAATTTCATCCTTACTAGGCAATTCTTCCTCACGATGTTGTTTACTAAATTTAGAGAAATTAAACTCATGAACCATATCATCCAAGCCAACAGTAACAACATTCTTTTTGCAGTCTATCATAGCATTAACAGTATTCAAGAAGGGTCTACCAAATATAATGGGACAAAAGCTATCTTGCGGAGAAGTAAGAACAAGAAAATCAGCAGGATATTTAGTTTTCCCACACAAGACTTCAACATCTCTAACAATCCCAAATGGTGAAATAGTATCTTTACTGGCAAGTTTAATTGTGACATCAATACCTTATAATTCAGGAGGTGCAATTTCATTCTTAATTTCTTCGTATAAAGTATGTGGTATAACACTAGCACTCGCACCCATATCACATAAGCCATGGTAACAATGATCTCCTATTTTAACAGATATAACAGGCACGCCTACCACAGGTCTATGTTTATCTTTAGCACAGGGTTTAGCAATTCTAGCAGTTTCACCTTGGAATTGAATAACATGCCCATCGATATTATCAGACAAGAGATCTTTAACAATTGCAATATTGGGTTCTACTTTAACTTGCTCAGGAGGTGTATAAGTCCTAATATTGCTTTTACGAACAACAGTTGAAGCTTTAGCATGATCCTTCATTCTAATAGGGAAAGGGGGTTTCTCAACATAAGAGGTGGGAACAATAGGATCATTATAAGTGATAGTCTTTTCTTCAACTTTAATAGGTGCAGCTACTTTTACTTCTATGGGAGGATGATATTTAAACCACTTCTCCTTGGGGAGATCAACATAAGTAGCAAAAGATTCACAGGAAGAAGCTACTATCTCAGAGTCAAGTCCATATTCAGTGCTAAACTTACGGAAAACATCGGTATCCATAAAAGATTTAACACAATCAAACTTGGGTGTCATACCTGACTTCTTACCTTCGTCGAGGTCCCAATCTTCAGAGTTGAGTTTAATTCTATCCAATAAATTCCATCTGAATTCAATAGTCTTCATCATAAAAGAGCCAGCACAAGAAGTATCGAGCATGGTGCGATTGTTATCAGAAAGCCGAGCATAAAAATTCTGAAAAATTGTTTCTCTTGAGAGGTCATGATTGGGGCATGAATATAACATTGATTAAAGCCTCCCCCAAGCTTGAGCGATGCTTTCTCCTTCGCGAGGCCAAAAATTATATATATAATTGCGATCACGATGAACAAGATGCATAGGGTAATACTTTTGATGAAATTCCAATTTCACTCTTTTATAGTTCCATGATCTCGTATCACATAGCCTATACCATGGCAATGCGTCTTCCTTCAAAGATAAAGGAAAAGCCTTCTTCTGAACAACATCATCGAGTATACCTGCAAGCTTAAATAGTCCACAAATATCATCCACATAGCGAAGATGCTCGTCAGGATGCTTTGTTCCATCTCCTGTAAAAGTATTAGCCAGCAGTTTTTCCATGATACCTGAAGGAAATTCAGAAGGAGTTTCATTTTCAATAGGTTCAGTAGGTTGAGGGGCAACTCTTTGCTCTACTGGAAGGGGTGAAGATACCCCGAACAAGCCCCTCATAGAATTACTTTCCATAGTAACAAGTGACTGAAAATTTCAGCACACTATATAAATTTTTCCTTACCAAATTCCACCTAACAAAGGCGCTACACTCCCCGGCAACGGCGCCAGAAAAGAGTCTTGATGACCCACAAGTATAGGGGATCTATCATAGTCCTTTCAATAAGTAAGAGTGTCAAACCCAACGAGGAGCAGAAGGAAATGATAAGAGGTTTTCAGCAAGGTATTCTCTGCAAGTACTGAAATAAGTGGTAACAGATAGTTTTGTGATAAGATAAATTCTAACGAGCAACAAGTAACAAAAGTAAATAAGGTGCAGCAAGGTAGCCCAATCCTTTTTGTAGCAAAGGACAAGCCGGAACAAACTCTTATAATAAGAAAAGCGCTCCCGAGGACACATGGGAATATCGTCAAGCTAGTTTTCATCACGCTCATATGATTCGCGTTCGGTACTTTGATAATTTGATATGTGGGTGGACCGGTGCTTGGGTGCTGTTCTTACTTGAACAAACATCCCACTTATGATTAACCTCTATTGCAAGAATCCGCAACTACAACAAAAGTATTAAGGTAAACCTAACCATAGCATGAAACATATGGATCCAAATCAGCCCCTTACGAAGCAACGCATAAACTAGGGTTCAAGCTTCTGTCACTCTAGCAACCCATCATCTACTTATTACTTCCCAATGCCTTCCTCTAGGCACAAATAATGGTGAAGTGTTATGTAGTCGAAACACCACTAGAGGTTAGACAACATACATCTCATCAAAATATCGAACGAATACCAAATTCACATGACAACTAATAGCAAGACTTCTCCCGTGTCCTCTGGAACAAACGTAACTACTCACAAAGCATATTCATGTTCATAATCAGAGGGGTAATAATATGCATAAAGGTTCTGAACATATGATCTTCCACCAAGTAAACCAACTAGCATCAACTACAAGGAGTAATCATCACTACTAGCAACCTACTAGCACCAATCCCAGACTTGGAGACAAGAATTGGATACAAGAGATGAACTAGGGTTTGGAGATAAGATGGTGCTGGTGAAGATGTTGATAGAGATTTCCCTCTCCCGATGAGAGGAGCATTGGTGATGATGATGGCGATGATTTCCCCCTCCCGGAGGGAAGTGTCCCCGGCAGCACAGCTCTGCCGGAGCCCTAGATTGGTGTCACCAAGGTTCCGCCTCGTGGCGGCGGAGTCTCGTCCCGAAAGGTTGCTTGCTATTTTTTTCTCATCGAAAGACTTCATATAGGAGAAGATGGACGTCGGAGAGCCACTAGGGGGCCCACGAGGTACATACGGGGGGCGTGCCCAGGGGGAGGGGCGCGCCCCCCACCCTCGTGAGCAGGGTGTGGGCACCCGGCCTTCATCTTTGGCGACGATTTTTCTTTATTTATTTTAAGGTATTCCGTGGAGTTTCAGGACTTTTGGAGTTGTGCAGAATAGCTCTTCAATATTTGCTCCTTTTCCAACCCAGAATTCCAGCTGCCGGCATTCTCCCTCTTCATGTAAACCTCGTAAAATAAGAGAGAATAGCCATAAGTATTGTGACATAACGTGAAATAACAGCCCATAATGCGATAAATATCAATATAAAAGCATGATGCAAAATGGACGTATCACTATGTCATTTGTTTAGTTTAGACATGCTTTGTGTGAATGCCACATGTTTAATGTCTAATTACCATATATGTGAATTATGCAATGTCATCTTGTTGCAAGACATTATATATGTGAATTATGCAATGTTATCTTGTTGCAAGGCATTATATATGTGAATTATGCAATGCCATGCTGTTTAGACAAGCGTCATATATGTGAATTATATCATGCCGTCCTTTTTTTGTATTTCTCATTGCTTTTGTCGACAATGTTTGTATATTTAACTGCTCTTCCTGTGCATTAGCCATTTGAATTGGTGATGGAGAAATCTTGAGTGAGAACAAGGTCTTGAGAGCAGACAATGCTACCTGCTAAAGCAGATATCTTGCTGGTTACAGATAGCTCTTCGGAGGAGGATTCAGAGGCAGATGACCAGTCCTATTATCCCCCTGAGGTGTATACTCAAACTTGGCAGGGTTATATTACTCATATCATGCATATGTTGTATTGCAATGCTTAGTTTTTACATCGTATACACAATATTTAATGCCATCTCCTTAGTTGACACATCATATATGTGATTGCCCTCTGCTCACTTCCTTAGTATATAAATCATATATTTGAATTATATCATGTCATGATGTTTACATAGACAGCATGTATCTGAATTATGGCATGTCAACCCATTTTCTAAAGACATAATATAGTTATATCATCTCATCATGTTTACATAGTCATCATATTTTAAATTATGTCATTCTATCCAGGATGTATATCATGCCATCATGTTTCCATCGATGGCATGTTTGTAATTTATGGCATGCCAACCACTTTAATAGACACATCGTATAGTTATATCATGTCATCCTGTTTACATAGTCATCATATTTTGAAGTATGTCATTCTATCTTGTTTAGTTAGCCATCATACATGTGAAATTGTGTCATGCTATCCTGTTTAATTAGCCATCATATATGTGAAATTATGTCCTGCTATTCTGTTTGGTTAGACAACATAAATGTGAATTATTTCATGGCATGTTTTCTTCCCTACTATCCATTGCACCTGTCTATCTTACAATGTCTGTACATCAATTACTTTTCTTGTTTATCAGCCATTTCAACTGGAGGGGGTGATGGCACTATCTGTGGGAGTAAAAACACAGTCTTCAGAAAAGATTGTGCTACCTGTCGATGCAGATAGAACCACGGTTGTACTTGCCCAAGAACCAGCCCCACCACCCCTAACCCAGACTCACGCAGATTGTACCCCTACCCAGTTGGCCAGAGAACCAGCTACACCCCTTCTAACCCTAACCCCGGCGGATAGTAACCCAGTTCCCGTTGACACAGCACCGTCTCCACCACAGAGCACCCGAACACCAGCGGTTATTAAGGCAACTGCAGTGCCCAAAGCACGAGGACCGCCACTCCGAACCCCAAGTCAACGCTTAAAGCAGAAGAAGAATTGTTCTCAGGTCAGGTTCCGTAGCTATGGTTCATACTACCTTGCTCTTGCATCACTGTATTTACTCATACCAAGTAATATCAAATTTGAAGGATGCAATTGTAACTCCAATGGCGCAAATAGGTATGTTTTAAACCAGTTTCTTTAACGTGTTTGCTGTTGTAACTTGCTCTATGTTGATTTCAGTTTCAATTGAATAAACAGTTATGTTCTCATGCCATGCACATTACAAGTGTTTTTATTGCTGTGTATTTTCCCACACTTATATTATGTCTATGCTGCTTTGTCTTAAATAGATATGATTCGAACTGTATCTATCTTGATTTGGCAACATAAACTTGAATGATATAGACCATACAGTGACCATACTACATACATATATGTTTGTTTCATGCTGTTATCTGATACTTCTCCAACGTATCTATAATTTTTATTGTTCCATGCTATTATATTATCTGTTTTGGATGTTTAATGGGCTTTACTATACACTTTTATATTATTTTTGGGACTAACCTATTAACCGGAGGCCCAGTCCAAATTGCTGTTTTTTTGCCTATTTCAGTGTTTCGCAGAAAAGGAATATAAAACGGAGTCCAAATGGAATGAAACCTTCGGGAGAGTTATTTTTGGAACAAATGCAATCCAGGAGACTTGGAGTAGACGTCAAGGAAGCAACGAGGTGGCCACGAGGGTCCAAGGTGCGCCCTACCCCCCTAGGCGTGCCCCCACCCTCGTGGGCCCCTCGTGGCTCCCGTGAGCAACTTCTTTCGCCTATATATATCCATATACCCAAAAACATCGAGGAGCACCATAGATCGGGAGTTCCGCCACCGCAAGCCTCTCTAGCCACCAAAAACCAATCGGGACCCTATTTCGCCACCCTGCCGGAGGGGAATCCCTCACCAGTGGCCATCTTCATCATCCCGGTGCTCTCCATGATGAGGAGGGAGTAGTTCACCCTCGGGGCTGAGGCTATGTACCAGTAGCGATGTGTTTGATCTCTCTCTCTCTCTCTCTCTCTCTCTCTCTCTCTCTC
>NW_025230348.1:13971-14889 GCF_018294505.1 Triticum aestivum | reverse complement strand
AGGGGTTATAATGGAAGAAGATGAAGAAGGGGATGATTTCATCGATGAAAGCTATCTTGCTCATTTCGGTGATACATTCATGGAGAAGAAAAAAACAGAAGAAAAAAGGAAAAACAGAAGAAAAAAACAAACAGAAGAAAAACATAAGAAAAAAACAGAAGAAAAAAACAGAAGAAAAAAGGAAAAAGGAAAAAAGGAAGAAAAAAAGAAAATATGCCACCTACTGGGCCACCACGGCCTGAATACGACTAGAAACCCATTAAAGGGCCAGGATTCAGGCCCGCAGAAGGCCGAGTAGGCCCACAGGCACATAGTGACAGAATAGGCCCGTAAGCCTGCATTTGAGAGGAGCTCGAAGTGGTGAGCGCAGCCGCGCTTATAAACCACTGTCGAAGCCTCTCGGCTAGCGAGGTGGGACTAAACATCCCACCGCACCGCGCCAGTTCTAGCACAGACCTTTAGTCCCGGTTGGGGAGGCGGACCGCGACTAAAGGGTACCCTTTAGTCACGGTTGTTGTCCCCAACTGCGACTAAAGGGTCTTTCTGCGCGGGTACCTTTAGTCGCGGTCCGCCTCTCCAACCGCGACTAAAGGTGCGTCTATAAATACTGCACTTAGCAGTTTTGCCACTTCCCATTCTCCTCTCTCTCGACGCCGAAGCGCTGCTCCGACGCCGACGCCGAAGCCCTGCCCCGACGCCGACGCCGATGCCGAAGCCCTGCGCGTCGCCGCCCCCGTCCCCAGTGAGCGCCGCCTCCGCCCGTGCCCTGCCCTTGCCCGCCGCCCATGCCTTGCGCCCTTGCCCGCCGCCCGCCGCCCGCCGCCCGCCGCCCGCCGCCCTGCCGCCCGCCGCCCGCTGGCCCTGCCTGCCGTCCTCCGCGCGCCGGCAGAAGAAGAAGAAGGAAGAAGAAAAAGGAAG
>NW_025230348.1:9297-12006 GCF_018294505.1 Triticum aestivum | reverse complement strand
TTGGTTCTAATTTCAAATTTATTTGAAATTGTACATTCATATGCATGTATGTAGTACCGTAGAATATATGAAACTCCTTCAAAATTAAAATAAAGCACAAAAGAAATAAAACAATACAAATTAAACAGAAAACAGGTTTAAGGGGGGGGGCTAAAACCCTAAACCTGCGGCGGCCTTTAGTCGCGGTTGGCCAGAAGAACCGCGACTAAAGGTCCTCCGCCCCGACGGCCACCTGGCGCCCACGTGGACGGGCCTTTAGTCGCGGTTCTTAAGCAACCGCGACTAAAGGGGGGGGGGGCCTTTAGTCGCGCCCGTTCGGTCGCGGTTGCGCAACCGCGACTAATGGCAGTTGCGAACCGCGACCAAAGGCCCTTTTTCCACCAGTGTCACGCAGGTCGATTTTCTGAAGGGCACATCAATAATCACTTCCGTTGCAACGCACAGACATGTGTGCTAGTAAGTTTTAAAGAATGGTGGGTGGATGAAACTGCGAACGTGCCAATTTTGTTTTGCTAATTCTAAGCGACCTGCGGTTTTTTGCGCTTATTATAATTAATTTTGACATAAGAAGAAGACAAGTGGAACTAAATTATGCTGAGATACATCTCGGAGCAGATCACGTTTGCTGTAGGTGCATGGACAGCGCGCAAGAAGCAGATTAGAAGCATCGTACATGTTGGTCACGTGAAGGAACTCACTAAGTAAACATAAATTAAGAACGAGGTACATTACCGTAGCGTGCTTCGTCTCCGTCGTGTGGGCTGCAGCGCGCCTGCGGTGAGGGGGAATTGACGAAGCAGTGGCAAGGAAACACGCAGGCTAGCTACATATATTGCCAGGTGTGGTGAGGGTGTCGACGATCTCCAAGTCGTCGCCCTTGTCGACCAGTACCGCCGCTTCAACGCGCACCACACGTAATAACGGACAAGTGGACACAGAGGCATCCTTCGCAGCTTCATCCGTGCCAATCTCTTATCACTCGCCTCTTTCTCGTCAGAGCCCGAAACCTGAACGGTGCCGGTGAATGTCAGATCGATGACGGATCCGTTCTGGGACGGGCCGTGGACGTCCACCACGATGCGGTTGTGATGCCCAGACTGATGTGCCATGTTGGGCGCCGGAGAATGCGACTCAGCCTCGCTGACATCCACCGCCGCGAGGGATGCCGCCGCCTCCCGCGCCCGGTGCCGTGCACGGCGCGCACACCGTGCCATGGCCTCGTCGGTCGAGGCCCATGGTGTGTCTCCATGCTCGGCGCGCCAATGTACGGGTTGCGCGTCCGTCGGCGCGTTCGGACGCCAGACGAACCGCACGGCCTCCGGCAAGGCAGCTACCGCGGGCCCAGCGCAGGATCCATGCGCCATTTGTCCGGACGCAATGGATTCCCGATGGAATGAGTTCGAGTGCAGCCGTGCTTGGGCCTCCTCCCGGGCGCGGCGGAGCGCAAGCCAGACGGCCATCTCCTTCTCAGGGCTGCGTGGGATGAACTCGGTGTCGATGGATATGGAGTGAAGAATTTGGATCCACTGCCCGCCATGTCGGAGATGGCCGGAAGTCGCCGGAGACGAGTTTGGGTGACAAAGGGAAGTGGAGTGAAGTGGCTAGGTTTGAGGGAGGCCGTCTTGGTCAAAAAATCATGACCTGAAATGACCAGGCGGCTCGCCCGAACGTATGAGACGTGTTTGAGGCGCCCAGCTGAAGATGCTGACCAAGATGGATAACATAGAAAGAGCGTAGCATCTCGCCTTTCGAGCTTCATATTCCGCTAACAATAGATGTATGCAAGCTAACAATTTTCTTACTCCGCCAACAATAGATGGGCCCTTTTTTCTAGTTCACCCATGGGCCCCTCGAAAAATACGACCGCCCTGCTTTTTTTTCCTTTGACTTTGCATGCTGCTGGGAGCTCCTATACAACGCTGGAGCGCCGATTCGCGCCGCTGGCGCCTGCAGGGACGCGAACTGGGCCGGCCAGGAAACGGAGCGAGGCACAACGATGTTGTTAGATCGCAAAAATGTCCGGAAATGTGATAAAGCCAGGATTCGAACTCTAACTACATGTGCAGTCAAATTCGAACACAGCAACTAAGCTGATCTATCCACGCTGTTTATTCTGTGGACAAATAGTCCTTATTATATACCCAACCTATATTATTTTATGATAAAATGAAAAGAAAAAAGAAAAATGAATGCACAATATAAAAAACGTGAAGTTCAAGAAAATTCATTAAATTGAAAAGGTTCGTACAAACTGAAAAAATTGTGAATTTGAGAAATCTACACGAATTTGAAAAAAGTTCACAAAATTTAGGATAAAGTTCATGAAATTTTGAAAAAAGTTCACAAATTTGGAAAAAGTTCATGATTTTGAATAAAAATGTTCGTAAAATTGGAAAAAACAGTTCACTGATTTGAAAAAAGTTCGCTGATTTTGAAAAAAGTTCATTAGCTCAGAAAAGATCATAAAAAATTGAAAAAAGTTCATCAAAATTGAAACAGAAGTTCATCAATTTTGAAAAAGGTTCATCCAAATTGAAAAATGGTCCACCGAATTTGAAGAAGTTCATAGGATTTCAAAACAGTTCATCAAAGTTGAAAAATATTCACAATCTTGTCAGCTACACTCTTATCAAAGAAGAGAGGACATCTTCTTTGAATGCCTACTCGGTATGAAGGTCCCGTCTGGCTACTCGTCGAATATAAAGAGAA
>NW_025230348.1:8120-8691 GCF_018294505.1 Triticum aestivum | reverse complement strand
TTTTTTTTTTAAAACCTAAAGTTTCATAACTGTCACGTGATTATAACGCAATTGCTTCTGGTTGCATTGGGGGATGGCAACAAAGCAGGCAACCACCAGAACTCATCGTGAGCGTGCAACTACCTATAGCACAATCAAGGATACCACAAAGATTGGTAGTGTGTCAGTCTCATGAGGTGATGCCTTGAGCCAGACCAGGATATATTGATCGGCGATGGATGCTACTCTGGTGCGCTGGTCTTATGGGGCCTTAGCACAACGACTTCCCGACTGTCTACTACAACAAGGTTTGCTCGGCCCCAGTGACGGAAGGGTGATGATGGCGGCGCGCCTTCGTCTCACTCCAATGCTTGTAGTCGTCGTTAGCTGGTCCACGGACATGGTTGTAATTTTTATTACCTCTGTTGTTCTTTATACTGCCATGATTGAAGAAGAATAGATTGGAAGTTTCTCAAAAGAAAACAAATGAAAATATGTCATTTCTACACAAGTTCTGGTTCCAAAGGAGCATTCTCATAGGTCGCTCATCACATGTGTTGGCTCTTGCGCTGACGCCATCTCTGCTGTAGAC
>NW_025230348.1:4587-7957 GCF_018294505.1 Triticum aestivum | reverse complement strand
CTGGCAGGTGGTATGCCCCCACTAGTAGAAAAGGGGGCAATGGTCCAGGCCGGGTCAGCCCATTAGTCCCGGTTCAATCCAAAACCGGGACCGATGGGGGCATTGGACCCGGTTCGTGAGCCCCGGGGGCCGGCCGGGCCACGTGGGCCATTGGTCCCGGTTCGTCTGGACCTTTTGGTCCCGGTTGGAGGGACGAACCGGGACCAATGGTCCTCGCTCCTGGCCCACCACCATTGGTCCCGGTTGGTGGCATGAATCGGGACCAAAGGCTTCCCTTTAGTCCTGGTTTAAGCCACGAACCGGGACGAAAGGGTTGCCTATATATACCCTGCGAGCAGAGCATTCTCACTGCTCTGTTTTTCGTGGCATGCGAGGAGGGAGCTTTGTGGTGTTCTAGCTCACCTCCTATGCACACGAGGTGTTCGATGGAATGCCCGAGCCACACTACTTAAGCTTTCTCCTCTCCAAGCTCCACCTCCAAGCTCCATTTTCCTCAATATTTGTCTAGGTTTAGCGGTCTGTCACGTCCTGTCCCCGTCTTCACCGCCGTCGATTGCCCGCGCCGATCTCGTCGCCAACACCACCGTGGTGAGCCTCTTACTTGTATGTTTATATAGATACTTGTATAATTTTCTTACTTTTATTATTGCGTCTTATATAGTGCGATGGTTTTGGTATCCGCCCCCGTCGGCCCTCGTCCTGTCTATGATTCGGATGTGGTATATATTATCTTTTCATAACTATTGGTTCATTTATTGTTTATGACAATTATGCCGACCAACGTGACGTAGATTTTATTTATCTAGGAGGTTGTTGAACCGGAAATTCCAACCGACCCTATTGTCGAGAGGTTAAATTTAGTTGAAGAAGAAAACAATTTGTTGAAGGAAAAAATTAGAAAAATTGAGGAGGAGAAGATGATATTGGAGTTGCATGTTGCGGATGCCGTCGATGATCACAAGATCAAGATGGATGCAATGCGCTTGGAGATTATAAAGATTAGAAAATATGCCATTCATACCGAGACTTGGTATCATTATGCCGTTGGATCAGTTGTTACATTGGTTGCGATTATGATCGCATTTGTTTTCGCATTGAAATGTTTTACATAGTTTCAGTGTATGGTTTAATTAATTTAGATGCTCTGCAGAGCTTTATGTTGTTAGATGAGATCTATGTATGTACTTTGGTTTTAGTGTGATGATGAAATTCTATTAATTTGGTTTTAGTGTTCTATAATGATTTTTGACACACTTAATTATATATAATGCACGCAGATGAACCTGCAATGGATGTACGGTTCAAGACACACCTCCGAGTACATTAAGGGCGTGCATGATTTTCTCAAAGTGGCTGAGGCAAACAAGCAGAATGGTTTTATGTGTTGTCCATGCCCTATATGTGGGAATACGAAGTCTTACTCTGACCAGAAAATCCTCCACACCCACCTGGGTTTGATGCCACACTATAATGTTTGGACGAGGCACGGAGAAATAGGGGTTATGATGGAAGACGGCGAAGAAGAAGAGTACGATGACAACTATGTGCCCCCTGAATACGGTGATGCTACTGAACATCAAGAGAAACCAGACGATGTGCACGATGATGCTGCAACGGGCGAAGCTGCTGAAGATCAAGAGGAACCAGACGATGTGCCCGATGATGATGATCTCCGCCGGGTCATTGTCAATGTAAGGACGCAATGCGAAAGTCAAAAGGAGAACCTGAAGTTCGATCGCATGTTAGAGGACCACAAAAAAGGGTTGTACCCCAATTGCGAAGATGGCAACACAAAGCTCGGTACCGTACTGTAATTGCTGCAGTGGAAGGCAGAGAATGCTGTGCCTGACAAAGGATTTGAGAAGCTACTGAAAATATTAAAGAAGAAGCTTCCAAAGGATAACGAATTGCCCGACAGTACATACGCAGCAAAGAAGGTCGTATGCCCTCTAGGATTGGAGGTGCAGAAGATACATGCATGCCCTAATGACTGCATCCTCTACCGTGGTGCGTACAAGGATCTGAACGCATGCCCGATATGCAGTGCGTTACGGTATAAGATCAGACGAGATGACCCTTGTGATGTTGACAGCGAGCCCCCCAGGAAGAGGGTTCCTGCGAAGGTGATGTGGTATGCTCCTATAATACCACGGTTGAAACGTCTGTTCAGAAACGGAGAGCATGCCAAGTTGATGCGATGGCACAGTGAGGACCGTAAGAAAGATGGGAAGTTGAGAGCACCCGCTGACGGGTCGCAGTGGAGAAAAATCGAGAGAAAGTACTGAGATGAGTTTGCAAGTGAGCCAAGGAACGTATGATTTGCTTTAAGCGCGGATGGCATTAATCCTTTCGGGGAGCAGAGCAGCAATCACAACACCTGGCCCGTGACTCTATGTATGTATAACCTTCCTCCTTGGATGTGCATGAAGTGGAAGTTCATTATGATGCCAGTTCTCATCCAAGGCCCTAAGCAACCGGCAACGACATTGATGTGTACCTAAGGCCATTAGTTGAAGAACTTTTACAGCTGTGGAATGGAAATGGTGTACGTACGTGGGATGAGCACAAACAGAAGGAATTTTACCTAAAGGCGTTGATGTTCGTGACCATCAACGATTGGCCCGCTCTCAGTAACCTTTCAGGACAGACAAACAAGGGATACCACGCATGCACGCACTATTTACTTGACACCGATAGTATATACCTGGCAAGCTGCAGGAAGAATATGTACCTGGGCCATCGTCGATTTCTTCCGACCAACCATCAATGTCGAAAGAAAGGCAATCATTTCAAAGGCGAGGCAGATCACCGGAAGAAGCCCGCCATGCGTACCAGTGATCACGTACTTCCTATGGTCAATGATTTACACGTAATCTTTGGAAAGGGTCCCGGCGGACTAGCTGTTCCGAGTGACGCTGGGGGACACACACCCATGTGGAAGAAGAAATCTATATTTTGGGACCTACCCTACTGGAAAGACCTAGAGGTCCGCTCTTCGATCGACGTGATGCACGTGACGAAGAACCTTTGCGTGAACCTGCTAGGCTTCTTGGGCGTGTATGGGAAGACAAAAGATACAGCTGAGGCACGGGAGGACCTGCAACGTTTGCACGAAAAAGACGGCATGCCTCCAAAGCAGTATGAAGGTACTGCCAGCTATGCTCTTACCAAAGAAGAGAAGGAAATCTTCTTTGAATGCCTGCTTAGTATGAAGGTCCCGACTGGCTTCTCGTCGAATATAAAAGGAAGAATAAATGTGGCAGAGAAAAAGTTTCAGAACCTAAAGTCTCATGACTGCCACGTGATTATGACGCAACTGCTTCCGGTTGCATTGAGGGGGCTTCTACCGGAAAACGTCCGATTAGCCATT
>NW_025230348.1:1832-2205 GCF_018294505.1 Triticum aestivum | reverse complement strand
TGAAAAGAGGCCTTTGGTCCCGGTTGGTGGCACCAACCGGGACTAAAGGGGGCATTAGTGCCGGTTGGAGCCACCAACCGAAACCAATGCTCTTGCTATATATACAGGACTTAGCAGTTTTCGCCAAAACTCATCTCTTTCTTCTGGCCCCGACGCCTCTGCTCCTCGTCGCCGTCGCCGCCGAGCCCTGCCCCGACGCCGTCAGGCTGGTCCAGCTCGCCATCGCCGCCGCCGAGCCACTGCCCCGACACCGTCGCCGCGCCCGCCGCCCCTGCCGGCCCCGACACCATCGTCGTCGCCGCGCGCGCCACCGGCCGTTCCCCGACCCCGTCGCCGTCGCCGCGCGCCACCGGCCGTTCCCCGACCCCGTCGT
>NW_025230348.1:0-1345 GCF_018294505.1 Triticum aestivum | reverse complement strand
CGTCGCCGCGCGCACCGCCCCTTCCCCGACCCCGTCGCCGTCGCCGCGCGCGCCGCCCGTTTCCCAACCCCGTCGCCGTCGCCCCGACCACACGCCACCGCCTTCGGTCCGGCCACCGGCGCCCTTTCCTCTTTTTTTATATATGCAGAAGTTTATATATGCAAAAAATTATAGATATATGCAAGTATATATGTATTTTTTTTGCATTTTTTTGTGTATATGTGTTTTTATGTGTATATATGTGTACATGTTCATAGTATTTTTTTTCATAAGTGTATTTTTTTTGTTCATTGCATTTTTTTCATATATATAATGTATATATGTATGCGGTAGCTATATATATGATGAATGAATGTGGCTATATATGTATGTATGAATATAATGTTCATAGCATTTTTTTGTTTATATATGTTTTTTCATATATGTATTAATTTTATATTTAGGTTGTTAGTAGATATCGATTTTAGGTTAGTGCATTTTAGGTTAGTGTAGAGGAGAAAGTAAAATAAGGAAAAGGAAGAAAAGAGGAAGAAGGAAGGAAGAAGGAAGCAGGAAGAAGAAGAAGAAAAAGAATGAGAGGAAAAAGGAAAATAAGAAGAGGAAGAAAGGAGAAAAAGAAGAGAGGAAGAAGAGGAGAAATAAATAAGAAGAGAAAAAAAGAAAAAAAAGAAGAGGAGAAGAAGAAAAAATAGAAGAAAAAAATTCTATTTTTTCTTTTTCTCCTCTATTCCTTTCTTCTTCTCCTCTTTTTTTTCTTCTTTTTTTTCTTCTTCTTCTTCCTTCTTCCTTCTTCCTCTTTTCTTCCTTTTCCTTAATTATTTTCCTTTCTCGAGGGAGAAGAAGAAAAAGAAGAGTAGTAGAAGAAAGAAAGGAATAGAGGAGAAAGAAGAAACTTCAACACGAGGGGGTGGTACCGATACCCCCTCCCCAATAACATTATTTTCCCATGTATATGTATGTCGCGTCGTTGTCGATATAACTGAAGGAAATATTCCCTAGAGGCAATAATAAAGTTATTATTTATTTCCTCATATCATGATAAATGTTTATTATTCATGCTAGAATTGTATTAACCGGAAACATGATACACGTGTGAATACATAGACAAACATAAAGTCACTAGTATGCCTCTACTTGACTAGCTCATTAATCAAAGATGGTTATGTTTCCTAACCATAGAAATGTGTTGTCATTTGATTAATGGGATCACATCATTAGGAGAATGATGTGATTGACATGACCCATTCCGTTAGCCTAGCACTTGATCGTTTAGTATGTTGCTATTGCTTTCTTCATGACTTATACAAAGTTCCTGCAACTATGAGATTGTGCAACTCACGTTTAC
>NW_025230347.1:0-14892 GCF_018294505.1 Triticum aestivum | reverse complement strand
GCAACTACAAAAGAAGTATTAAGGTAAACCTAACCACAACATTAAACATATGGATCCAAATCAGCCCCTTACGAAGCAACGCATAAACTAGGGTTTAAGCTTCTGTCACTCTAGCAACCCATCATCTACTTATTACTTCCCAATGCCTTCCTCTACACCCAAATAATGGTGAAGTGTCATGTAGTCGATGTTCACATAACACCACTAGAGGAAAGACAACATACATCTCATCAAAATAATTAACGAATACTAAATTCACATGACTACTAATAGCAAGACTTCACCCATGTCCTCAGGAACAAACGTAACTACTCACAAAGCATATTAATGTTCATAATCAGAGGAGTAATAATATGCATTAAGGATCTGAACATATGATCTTCCACCAAGTAAACCAATTAGCATCAACTACAAGGAGTAATCAACACTACTAGCAACCCACAGGTACCAATTTGTGGTTTTGATACAAGATTGGATACAAGAGATGAACTAGGGTTTTGAGAGGAGATGGTGATGGTGAAGATGTTGATGGAGATTGACCCCCTCCCGATGAGAGGATCATTGGTGATGACGATGGTGATGATTTCCCCATCCCGGAGGGAAGTTTCCCTGGCAGAACAGCTCTGCCGGAGCTCTAGGTCGGTTCCGCCAAGGTTCCGCCTCGTGGCGGCGGAGTTTTGTCCCATAAGCTTGCCTCTGATTTTTTCCAGGGGTAAAATCCTTCTTATAGCAGAAGATGAACACCGGAGGGCCACCAGGGGGCCCAGGATACAGGGGCGCACCCAGTAGGGGTGGGCGCGCCCCCACCCTCCTGGCTTGGGTGTGGGCCCCCTCCGGTAGTTTCTCCGCTCAATAATTCTTATTAATTCCAAAAATCAGTTCTGTGGAGTTTTAGGATTTGTGGAGCAGTGCAGAATAGGTTTCCAATGTTTGCTCCTTTTCCAGCCAGAATTCCAGTTGTCGGCATTCCCCCTCTTCATGGTAAACCTTGTAAAATAAGAGAGAATAGCCATAAGTATTGATATATAATGTGTAATAACAGCCCATAATGCAATAAATATTGATATAAAAGCATGATGCAAAATGGATGTATCAATGGGCGACAACATCAACATAAATGGTTCTGCTCCCGTTGCACCGCATGTGATTATGTCCTTCTTGTTCAAGATCGTGGTAGAATTCATGTTTCTAGTATGTGCCCTAGATTCAATTTTTTCATCTACTATGCGAATCCGCATGATTAGTTCAATCTTTGTTATTGTTGTCATGATTTATTTTGTGTTTATTCAGATTAAATCTCGTAGTAATTTGCTCATATATTTAACAATATCTTGATACCCATTTACAAAATTTTGAGGATCATGTTTATCTTGCTACTCATACTAAAATGGTTGTATGCATACCTAGTTGGTCTAGAGGTCGGGAAGTGAAAATCCCTCCCAATTTTAGGAAGTAGAACAACCATCCGCCCCCCACATCACCCCCGTTCGGGCGACTCAGGTGGGGATGAAACCCTAGCCGCCAGGGTCTCTCCTTCCTTCCCGCCCTCCCTTCGTCGTTGCTGAAGGATGCCACCGGCCTATAGCCCAGGGACCGATGGCGGTGGCGGGGGCCACCCTCTCTCCTGTGCCATGGGGATGGTGCGGAGCCCCACGAGGTGAGGAGGCACGGTCGATCTGGCCTTGGCGGCACAGCGGGTGTTGCTACTTCTTCAGCTTGCGTTGGTTTTTTCCTTGAAGAGGAAAGGGTGATGCAGCAGAGTAGAGTAAGTATTTCCCTCAGTTTTGAGAACCAAGGTATCAATCCAGTAGGAGACAACGCACAAGTCACCGAATACATGCACAAACAAACACCAACTTGCACCCAATGTGATAAAGGGGTTGTCAATCCCTTCACGGTTATTTGCAAAGTGAGATATGATAGATATGGATAAACGATAAAGTATTATTTTTGATATTTTTGGTTTATGGAACGGGAAGTAAAAGACTGCAAAGGAAGTAAAATGGAAACTAAAATTGTAGATTGGAAACTTATATGATGGAAAATAGACCCAGTGGCCATAGGTTTCACTAGAGGATTCTCTCAAGATAGAAAATAGTATGGTTGGTGAACAAATTACTGCCGAGCAATTGATATAAAAGAGCATATTTATGACGATATCTAAGACAATGATCATGAATATAGGCATCATGTCCGTGTCAAGTAGACCGAAATGATTCTGCATCTACTACTATTACTCCACACATCGATCGACTCCTGCTTGCATCTAGAGTATTAAGTTCATAAGAACAGAGTAACACATTAAGTAAGATGACATGATGTAGCAGGATAAACTGGACCAATATGAATAAAACCCCATCTTGTTATCCTCGATGGCAACAATACAATACGTGTCGGTTCCCTTTCTGTCACTAGGATCGAGCACCGCAAAATAGAACCCAAAGCTAAGTACTTCTCCCATTGCAAGAAAAACCAATCTAATTGGCCAAACCAAATAAATAGTTGGAAGAGACTTGCAAAGATATCAAATCATGCATATAAGAGTTCATAGAAGATTCAAATAATATGCATAGATAAGCTGATCATAAATCCACAATTCATCGGATCTCGGCAAACACACCGCAAAAGAGTATTACATCGAATAGATCTCCAAGAACATCGACGAGAACATGGTATTGAGAATCAAAGAGAGAGAAGAAGCCATCTAGATACTAGCCATGGACCCGTAGGTCTGAGGTAAACTACTCACGCTTCATCGGAGAGGCAATGGTGTTGATGTAGTAGCCCTCCATGATCGAATCCCCCTTCGACAGGACGCCAGGAAAGGCCCCTAGATGGGATCTTACGGGTATAAAAGGTTGCGGCGGTAGAAAAGTGTTTTCATGGCTCTTCTTGTAGGTTTTTGGAATATTTGAGAATATATAGTTGGAAGAAATAGGTCAGTGGTCACGAGGGGCCCACAATGGTGGGGGCGCGACCTCCGACCTTGTGGGTGCCTCGTGGATTCCCTGACGTTTACTCCAAGTCCTCTGGATGTCTTCTGGCCCAAGAAAAATCATCGCGAAAGTTTCATTCCGTTTGGACTCTGTTTTGTATTCCTTTTCTGCGAAACTCTAAAACAAGGGAAAAAACAGAAACTGGCACTGGGCTCTAGGTTAATAGGTTAGTCCCAAAAATAATATAAAATAGCATATTAATGCATATAAAACATCCAACAGATTATATAATAGCATGGAACAATCAAAAATTATAGATACGTTGGAGATGTATCAAGCATCCCCAAGCTTAATTCCTGCTCGTCCTCGAGTAGGTAAATGATAAAAAGAGAATTTTTTATGTTTAATGATACCTAACATATTTATCCATGTAATTTTCTTTATTGTGGCATGAATGTTTATATCTGTATGATTCAAAACAAAAGTTTAATATTGACATAAAAACAATAATACTTCAAGCATACTAACAAAGCAATTATGTCTTCTCAAAATAACAGGGCCAAAGAAAGCTTATCCCTACAAAATCATATAGTGTGGCTATGCTCCATATTCATCACACAAAATATTCAAATCATGCAAAACCCCGATGACAAGCCAAGCAATTGTTTTATACTTTTGATGTTCTCAAACTTTTTCAACTTTCATGCAATACATGAGCGTGAGCCGTGGACATAACACTATAGGTGGGATAGACGGTGGTTGTGTGATACGTCTCCAACGTATCTACTTTTCCAAACACTTTTGCCCTTGTTTTGGACTATAACTTGCATGATTTGAATGGAACTAACCCGGATTGACGATGTTTTCAACAGAACTGCCATGGTGTTATTTTTGTGCAGAAATAAAAGTTCTCAAAATGACCTCAAAATCCACGAAGACATGTTTTGGAATTAATAAAAAATATTGGTGAAAGAATTAACATCAGGGGGCCCACAACCTGTCCACGAGGGTGCAGGCCCCCCTGGGGTGCACCCCCTGCCTCGTGGGCCCCCTGGGACTCCACCGACCTCAACCCCAACTCCATATATTCACGTTCAGGGAGAAAAAATCAGAGACAAGGATTCATCGTGTTTTACGATACGGAACCGCCGCCAAGCCCTAATCTTCCCCGGGAGGGCTGATCTGGAGTCCGTTCGGGGCTCCGAAGAGGGGAATCCATCGCCATCGTCATCTCAACCATCCTCCATCACCAATTTCATGATGCTCACCGCCGTGCGTGAGTAATCCCATCGTAGGCTTGCTGGACGGTGATGGGTTGGATGAGATTTACCATGTAATCAAGTTAGTTTTGTTAGGGTTTGATCCCTAGTATCCATTATGTTCTAAGATTGATGTTGCTATGACTTTGTTATGCCTAACGCTTGTCACTAGGGCCTGAGTGCCATGATTTCAGATCTGAACATATTATGTTTTCATGAATATATGTGAGTTCTTGATCCTATCTTGCAAGTCAATAGTCACCTACTATGTGTTATGATTCGGCAACCCCTAAGTGACAATAATCGGGACCACTCCCGGTGATGACCGTAGTTTGAGGAGTTCATGTATTCACTAAGTGTTAATGCTTTGGTCCGATACTCTATTAAAAGGAGGCCTTAATACCCCTTAGTTTCCAATAGGACCCCGCTGCCATGGGAGGGTAGGACAAAAGATGTCATGCAAGTTCCTTTCCATAAGCACGTATGACTATATTCGGAATACATGCCTACATTACATTGATGAACTGGAGCTAGTTCTTTGTCACCCTATGTTATAACTATTACATGAGGAATCACACCTGACATAATTATCCATCATCGGTCCACTGCCTACGAGCTTTTCACATATTGATCTTTGCTTAATTACTTTTCCGTTGCCATTGCTACGATTGCTATAAAAACTGCTACTGTTACTTTTGCCACTGTTACCTTTACTTCCATACTACTTTGCTACTGAATACTTTGTCGCAGATATTAAGTCTTTCAGGTGTGGTTGAATTGACAACTCAACTACTAATACTAGAGAATATATTCTTTGGCTTCCCTTGTGTCGAATCAATAAATTTGGGTTAAATACTCTACCCTCAAAAACTGTTGCGATCCCCTATACTTGTGGGTTATCAAGACAATTTTGTGGCGCCGTTGCCGGGGGGGCATAGCTCTATTCTTTGAGTCACTTGGGATTTATATCTACTAGTCATCAACTCGTGCATCCGCACAGGCTAGTTTAAACTCGAGTAACATATGAACTATAAAACTATTGCAATTTATCCTCGCTGGTAAATATAATTTTTAATATATGGTTTTTCATGGTTAGCCACTTACCTCTAGAAAAATGACCCTAATAAGTGCCACATGTGTGGCACGAACACATGCCAACTCTGAATTTTTTTACGGCAAGTTTAGTGATGCGAGGAAGCATGACAACTTCTTTTTGGATGACAAGTTTAATTTGTTTTGGGGGTTGTTTTTTCTTTTCAGATGGCAATTTTAGTTGTAAAAAGACGCCAGGGCCGGAGTGCTTCGTGCCACATGTGTGGTACTTATCATTTGGGTAGAAAAAAAAGGAATTACATCTTTTAATTTGAAACTTCATATTGTACACTTTAAATATATATAGTTTGGAACTATGTCGCAACCCATGAATTACTGGTAAGAAGTTTGGTTAGTCTTTAATTTTGTATTGCTTTCTTAGGTTCTTATTTGGTATTTGTTGTTGCATAGCTACACCAACTGTTGTAACCTTCATTGAAGATGTATTATATTTGGAATCAGGTTAATTTCAAGAATAGAGTTGTTTCAGTTTCGCACACGTGGTCTTTTAGTTTCACACACGTGGTCTTGCGTAACATAGGAGATCCTCTTTTTCTTTTGCATTGTACACGTACACTGACAGGTTTAAGTGAAAAATCGATGGTACACACATTCACATGGAGATCTAACATGGATAGTTCAAATTCAAAAATGAGAAGAAGAGATGAAATTATGTCATATCATAGTTAATTCAGCTTTAATTTGCAAAACAGAGCATGTGGTCTCAAGTTGCATTAGATGGCATTTAAAACATGACAACATGTTTGATCACAACAACATAAGTACATCATGCTGATTAACTTCTTGTTGTTATAGTAAGGACTTAGAAGTATGATCGTCAAACACATGATCGTCTACATGCACATTTCCCTTCTATTGTTGTACATCTAAAATAAAATGTTGTAGAGTCGTCCATTGTAGTAGCATGTGAGTTATTGATGCATGTCCAGTCGCTGCTCCTGTGAAAATGATACCACCCACGTCCATACCCAAATGAAAAAGTAGTTTGTAATCTGAAAAATAGAACCAAATGACGATAAGGAAAGATTAGCCTAATTTGGAAAAGATATACATTCAGGTCCCTTTTCAGGTCTAACTAATAAGGTAGCAATGCATGAACTACAACATGGTTTCATAGCTTTTCTGAAAGAGAGACAACACTACAGTAGTTAAAAAATATATTGGCACAAAGGCTGAAGCTTTAGATCTACATAAATGATATGAGCAGGCGTCTTATAGATAGAAGAGACAGATATAATGGTTCTGGGTTGACCTGTCGAGGTATACTACAGGTTCAAAGTTCGTGCTCATGAAAATAAAAGCTTGATAAATTTAAAAATATTGCAACAAAAATCCAATTGAAAAAATTCTAGTAGGTTAAACTTGAATATAATATGTAGGTTTTGTAGGTACTAATATAGATCTAGAAAATACAATACATTTAGGATGTGATCCTGCCAATGATGTTGTGGGCTGAGCAACCCACTTCTCTGTTCTGCTCTTGTGATTGCGCACCAAGCAGGTTCGTGTCGGCAGCTCTGTGCATTGCCGAATTTTGTTGTTTCACTCGTATCAATGAAATGATACGTAATCTTTATATATTCGCGAAAATACAATGAAAAGACCCAGGCTGCGCATTAAGGAGCATATATCTTCTAGGTTCAGGACAGAAACAATGTGGAGTCAACTGAAAATAGTGAAAAGCAGTCTCCTAGTAGATGCGAAAACACCATTATAGACTTTTATTGTCAGTTGAACCTTTCTTGCCAATTCTGAAATAAAAAATCTACCCTCGGACAATCACCAAGGGAAAGCACACCTTAGTCGCTACCCTTATGATTGTATTTGTGGTACTGTTGTTCAATGCGGGATATGGAGAAAAACAATGTAATATCAAACTTTTGTCTTGGAAAAGGATGACAACAAACTAACTGCAGACACTGTTACGGAATCATCATAATGTGCAATATAAAAAGCATGTTAAATGGTTGAAGGTGATAACCTTCATAAAGCAAACTTGCATAAGTAGCTGCATATTTCCTATGACATGTGTTGGAGAAATGCAGAATATAAGAGTAGTCTTTCACAGTACAGTAATTTTATCAAGTTTGTTATTTCTTTTCTGCATATAAAATAAATGGTGCAAAACTCTTGCTTGGATTTTCACAGAAACGGTAGCTGAAGAAACATACTGAAGAAGTCATTGTCATGATAACTACAGTAAGAAATATCTTTCCAGATCCCGTTGATGCATGGTCTATCATCAATTCAATATCATAAATTCTGTTTGTAATTGGTACTACACTTTTCAAGTTGTTTACGACATTCCTCGATTACTCAAGTCAAATGGTTTTATTTAAGTAATTGTAAGGAAATATTAAAGAAATTGCCAGCAATTGTGATAGCCATTGATGAAGAACGTTTTCCCCTAGGTGAACAATAGCATTCATTGATGATGAGGTACCATCAAGATGTCTCATCTACTAACTTAGCATCTAGATTACAACACATAAAGCATCTAATTACTATGAAATACGGTCATAATATTTATCAGTAGATATTCAGGAAATTTCCTGATGCAATGTATGTAGACTTATGTTGCTTACTTGGACACATGGAAAGAATTATTAGTTTTCTTGAATTCCATTTGTGAGAGAAGGCATTTGTTAGAAAACTCGATTTGGTAAAATGACACTAACTTTCGCTCGATTTGTAGGCTCGTACCACAGAGATTATCACTCTGAATTAGACTGAAGAAACATTTTGATAGACCATTTTGATATGTACCAGTAGTATATTTGATAGACCAATATACCTTGATTAATCCGATGATATCGTTATGCACCCATCTTTTGAATTAGTACTATTAAATTTAAGGATCAATGTCAAAGAACCAATATTTACTCGTACCTGCGAAAAATTCACGATAGAGAAAATAAATATAAGAGTAATCCAAATTAGTCATGCCATTAACAAAGAATAAATCTCTGCCATTAGAGTATTTCCTAAAAGAAAGTAATTTATAGGTTTCATATGAAGGGATGTACATGCACCAGATATTTGCGAAATTAGTAAGCACTATCAGGTTTGAGGTATGGATGACTGAAGAAAAAGCAAAACCTCTGGATTGAGTATGCCACGGAATCGGTCATTTACAGTAAGTTCTCTATGGAGTTGGAATTGCACTAACCATATCTGCGGCCTGCACTATAAATTATTGTAGGGACTGAAGACAATCATAAACTTAGTTGAGGAAATGTGTTAATATCAATGCGTATTATGCCACCATAAATTTGAATTACATGGAGATCAATCATTCGAAAACCAAGGATCCTGCATCACAGACCGTTGTCTGGGCTACACCAACAGTATGGATAAGCGATACATCATACTTTCTCCAATTAATAACATGGAAATAATGGTGAGCAAAATAAACAACAAATAACCAACCGACGAAGGCTGATAATTTGCAAAGCATGACCTGTAGGTTACTGAACGGCTAGAGGTAGGTGGTGAAGTGGCCAAGCAGTGGTGGTGGTGTTCACTATGATAAAAATCACACTATCAAATAACATGAGAAGCGAATTTAGTCTGAGTTATGTGAGCAGTGATGTCATTTCTATCCCAACTTTTATGATAGTTTACTATCATGGTTGCAACCACATAATGAAATTCCATTGTATCATTTTGAAAAATAGTATAGAAAATTAGATGAAGAAAAATGGCAGCAACAGTACCTGAATTCAACAGACTTCAGCCCTTGCATGCCAAAAGAAAATTTGCAGCAACAGTATGTTTCCTGCTAGGGCACTACTTAATAGCATGATAAAATCTCAGTAATACGAAATTATTATAAACAGATCTAGGACATGTATGTTCGCATGTAGGCTATATGCGATCAATTATTTTGCATCTTCTTGTAGAAATTTATCACTATGCACAATTTGCAAATAAAATAAACTATAGGATTGTACATAGGCAACATACATCTACCTGTACCTTGAAGCTTCCCTAAACTTTTCAGGCTTGTCCACCTCAATCAATATAACTGTAGCATGGGGTTCATTCTGGTGGGCATCTTGCCTCGAGGGCATGTGGAATGCCTAGTATCGTCCATGGTGGTGGCCAACTAAATTAATTCAAACTACCATCGGTATGGCTCTCCCATCAAACAATATTCATCACGGGATATATTCATGTAAGATCAAAAATAGATGCATGATTGCAGCGTACTTAGGACATGGAAGCTAAGGAGATTCAAAGGTTACAAAGAAAGATATTAGGGTGAGCCAGAGAGGAAGGATTGATTTCAGATTTCCAATCACTTGGATATCATAACGTACCTTTGGGGCAGAGGCGATTCAATGGTTGGAGAGGAAGGGAATCAAGAAGATACTGCTTGGATCTTTATTAGAAGGAATCCCGGTGTGGAAACTGGAGAGGAGGAGGAGCGGCGCTAGGGATCCCTCCACGGCACATCGATGCCTCGCTGGGGCAAGATTGGTGGAGGGGTGGAATCTGCTAGGGCAGAGGGAGATGTCTTTTTTTAGGGAGATGTCCTCTTGGGCAGTCATGGAAGAATTGGCTGAAGGCACCTCCAGGTGGGGCAACAGACGGGGACTTTTATTGTATTTCATCTGATGGCTGTAAATAGTTACTTGCGAGATCGAAGGGGTAATTTGCTTAGTTATTGAGTATTAACGTGGAGCCTTGATTAGTGCTTCCAATTAGTAAATATAAAGATTGATCACTATGAGGAACTTGAAAGATGAAAGAACCAAGATTTTTCCCTCAACTACGAGGGGAGGTAAGGAACTTCCATCTAGCTCTGCACTTGATTCACCTTCTATTATGAGTAAATTTGTGACACGTACACCTATTATTGATTCTGATATGTCGCATGTTATTGATGATGTCACTTCTTCTATGCATGATTCTTATGATGAAACTACTTCTATGCTTGATAATACTGTGCCATTAGGTGAATTTCTTAATGAACAACTTGCTAGGGTTAGAGAGAATGTAATTATTGAAACAAATAATATTAATGAAAGTGATGATGAAGATTCTCCCCCTAGATATGAATTTCCTGATGTGCCTGAGGGTTATGTAATGGATGATGAAACTGCTAGAGACCTTTTTGCTTGCAAAGTAGATATGATCTGAAGAAACTGTTAGCTAAGCTGAAAGAAAAGTCTTTGAATGCTAGAATGAAATATGACCCTGCTTTTGCTACTTCACCTATCTGTATTTCTGATAAGGATTGTGATTTCTCTTTCGATCCTGAGTTAATTACTTTGGTTGAATCTGATCCTTTTTATGGCTATGAATCTGAAATTGTTGTGGCACATCTTACTAAATTGAATGATATAGCCACCCTATTCACTCACAAGGAAAAAATTCATTACTACTATATCCTTAAGTTATTTTCATTCTCATTAAAGGGTGATGCTAAAACCTGGTTTAATTCTCTTGCTCCTAGGTGTGTGTCTAGTCCCCAGGATATAATTTATTAATTCTCTGCTAAATATTTCCCCGCTCACAAGAAACAAGTTGCCTTAAGGGAAATATGTAATTTGTGCAAATTGAAGAAGAGAGTCTCCCACAGGCTTGGGGGAGGCTTCTCCGATTACTTAATGCTTTGCCTTATCATCCTCTCAAGAAAAATGAAATACTTGATATCTTTTATAATGGACTAACCGATGCTTTGAGAGACCACCTAGATAGTTGTGCTGGTTGTGGTAGGGAAAGAACTGTTGATCAAGCTGAATTGCTATTGAATAATATATTGAGTAATAATAATGATTGGACACTTCCTGAACCAAATCCTAAGCCAACTCCAAAGAAAAGGGGTATTCTATTTCTCAGTCCTGAAGATATGCAAGAGGCAAAGAAATCTATGAAAGAAAAGGGTATTAAAGCTGAAGATGTTAAGAATTTACCACCTATTGAAGAAATACATGGTCTTAATAACCCGACACAGGTAGTAAAGGTAAACTCTCTCTATGGATTTGATGAAGGTGATATTCCTTGTAATAAGTCTGCTAGTCAATGCTTGGATGAGTTTGATAATTTTATCGTTAAACAAGAAAACTTCAATGCTTATACGGTTGAACACTTGAGTGATTATATGTCTAGAGTTAAAGGTGACCTTAAACTTATTATTAAACATGCTTCTATGGTTACCACTCAGGTAGAACAAGTGCTTAAAGCACAAGATGATTTGCTCAATGAATTAAATAATAAGAAAAATGATAATGTTGTTAGAGTTATGACTAGAGGGGGTAGAATGACTCAGGAACCTTTGTATCCTAAGGGCCACCCTAAGAGAGTTGAGCAAGATTCTCAGAGAACTAATGTTGATACACCTAGTCCTTCTAAGAAGAAGAAAAAGAAAAATGATAGGACTTTGCATGCCCCTAGTGAACCTGTTATTGACACACCTGAGAATCCCAATGATATTTCTATTTCTGATGATGAAACACAATCTGGTAATGAACATGAACCTAGTGATAATGTTAATGATGATGTTCATATTGATGCACAACCTAGCAATAACAATGATATAGAGATTGAACCTGATGTTGATCTTGATAACCCACAATCAAAGAATCAACATTATGAGAAGAGACTTCGTTGCTAGGAAGCACGGTAAAGAAAGAGAACCATGGGTTTAGAAACCCATGCCTTTTCCTCCTAAACCATCCAAGAAAAAGGATGATGACGATTTTGAGCTCTTTGCTGAAATGATTAGACCTATCTTTTTGCATATGCGTTTGACTGATATGCTTAAAATGAATCCTTATGCTAAGTATATGAAAGATATTGTTACAAATAAAAGAAAGATACCGGAAGCTAAAATTTCCACCATGCTTGCCAATTATACTTTTAAAGGTGGAATACCAAAGAAACTAGGAGATCCGGGAGTACCGACTATACCATGCTCCATTAAAAGAAACTATGTTAAAATTGCTTTATGTGATCTTGGAGCCGGTGTTAGTGTTATGCCTCTCTCTTTATATCGTAGACTTGATTTGAATAAGTTGACACCTACTGAAATATATTTGCAAATGGCCAATAAATCAACTGCTATACCTGTCGGTATTTGTGAGGATGTGCCTGTTGTGGTTGCAAACATTACTATTTTAACGGACTTTGTTATTCTTGATATTCCCGAGGACGACAGTATGCCTATTATCCTTGGTAGACCCTTTTTGAATACTGCAAGGGCTGTTATTGATTGCAACAAGGGCAATGTCACTTTTCATGTTAATGGTAATGAGCATACGGTACACTTTCCGAGGAAACAACCTCAAGTCCACAGTATCAATTCTATTGGAAAAATTTCAACGATTACTATTGGAGGTTTTGAATTCCCTCTTCCTACTGTCAAGAAGAAATATGATATTCTTATTGTTGGGGACATGCATATCCCTGTTGAGGTAACCTAATTCGAAAATTCTCTGGTTCCATGCGATTTGGAAAGAGTTTGTTAACAAGACTTAATCAACCTTGTTAGTGGATTCCTTTTGATGAGCACGAGATGGATGAAGTTAGGAAGCACAACTCTCTGTACCCTCCTTTTACTTTCTGTTATTTAGATTAAATAAAGCAAAAATAGTATTGTCTGGTTGTTTTCTGAATTATCCTTGCAATAAAAATACACCGAAAATAAAATTTCTCCAAATGTCCTGAAAATGAAATATGATTTTTGTTAGAATATTTAAGAAATACTGGCACTAAGAACACTCCAGGGGGGCCACCATTTGACCACGAGGGCACAGGGCGCGCCCACCCCCGTGGGGCACGCCCCCCTTGCCTCGTGGGCCCCACGTGGACCCCCTCCACTTATTCCAGCACCCACTCACTTCGTCTTCCCCCAGAAAAAATCCTCCCATAGCTCAAACCCGTGTTCTAGCTCATCTTGCTGCCACTTTTGATCTCTTTGCTCAAAGCTCCATTCACAAAACTGTTTGGGGAGATTGGTCTTCGGTATGTGACTCCTCCAATGGTCCAATTAGTTTTTGTTCTAGTGCTTTATTTATTGAATTTTTTTGCTGCTAAGGTGACCCTCTTCTTGAGCTTGCGTGTCAAATTTATATGGTCCAAAGTAGTTTTAATGCATGATATAGTCTCTAGGCACTTGTGGGAGTAGTTTCTATCAATCTTGTTGAGTTTGGTTCACTTTTATTTTGAGTCACTAAAAATTCTAGAAATTTTCAGAGGGAGAGAATGTTGAAGAGATTGTTGAGAGGCTCTTTGAGCCGAAGCTCAAAGGATAAGCAGAATGAGGAGAATAAAAAGCCCAAATACAATCTTCCTCGCACTGCAGAGGTTCGGCCGAGCGAATGGCCTTGTGATGCGTTCTTGAGAGCCGCCGGAATTTATGATGACTTTTATTACTTGGCTGAGAATGCAGGCCTCACCGACTTCCTCTACGGCCAGCGCGAACAGTATCTCCTACTCACTAATATTTTCGTGCAGAATTTTTATTTCCATGCTAAGAAATCACCACCTTCAGTGGAGTTTCACTTATATGATGAGGTTAAGGAGATGTCACTCCATGATTTTTGTCGGTTCTGCAAGATACCCTTTGTGGGCAGCATCGAGGAACCACACCGTAGTGATGTGGATGGATTTATTGATAGAATTGTTGTAGGAGAAACGAGCAAAGTTTCCGATGCAAGAATTACTAGTATAAATTTTCCTGTTCTACGTTACTTTGCGATATTTGCTAGTAGATGCTTAATTGGTCACGGGAACAGTGGAAATCTTAGTGCTCCTGATCTTGTCATTTTGCGCCATGCTTTGTTTTGTGATACAACTTTCAGCCTAGGCGCTATTGTTGCTAAACGATTAAGTCTGAACTGTAGAAAGGGCCCCATCTTCGGAGGCATCTTTGATTCATGCCTTGCTGAACACTTTGATATACCTATTAAGCATTATGAGAAAGAGGAAAAGTTGATGCCCCCTGTTTTTATAGATTATAAGAGTAAGGTAGCACATGATTTTATTGTTAAAAATAAGAAGAAGATGCTTAAGTATAATTTGATATTTGATAAAACTATGAGATTATTACCTTGCCTGCACCCTCTTTGTTTAACATACTTTCAGTCACATACCTCATCTTGCCAGAGGCCATTTATGCATACTGGAGGCTGACACAAGTGCTGGGGAACGTAGTAATTTCAAAAATTTGATACGCACACGCAAGATCATGGTGATGCATAGCAACGAGAAGGAAGAGTGTCGTCTATGTACCCTCGTAGACTGTAAGCGGAAGCGTTATGACAATGCGGTTGATTTAGTCGTACGTCTTCATGATCAACCGATCCAAGTACCGAACATACAGCACCTCCGCGATCTGCACACGTTCAGCTCGGTGACGTCCCACGAACTCACGATCCAGTAGAGCTTCGAGGGAGAGTTCCGTCAGCACGACGGCGTGATGACGGTGTTGATGAAGCTACCGACGCAGGGCTTCGCCTAAGCACCGCTACGATATGACCGAGGTGGATTATGGTGGAGGGGGGAACCGCACCCGGCTAAAGATCAATGATCAACTTGTGTGTCTATGGGGTGACCCCCTCCCCCGTATATAAAGG
>NW_025230346.1:14123-14892 GCF_018294505.1 Triticum aestivum | reverse complement strand
GATGATGTCGCTTTGAATGGTGCGTTTTGAACACACAAAAAGTCAAGAGTTCAAATAAGTTTAAAAAATGAAATCCCTTTGTAACAGACGAGTTTCCGTATGAAATCCTGATACTTTGAAAGAGATTGTCCGTTTTGTACACGAAGTGCATCCAGTTTTTGCCGTACCCTCTCAACTTTCTTGCACATGCTATGTGGATGAAATGATGATACCATGCCAACTTTCAACCTTTTCAGAGTTCATTTGAAATGCTTTTCAATTTCATGGTCTTATAGCTCAAAATAATTAGTAAATGCATGAAAAATAACCAATGAAGTCAGAAAGGATTGAAAAATGATGATGTGGCTTTGAATGGTGCATTTTGAACACACAAAATTCAGGAGTTCAATTAAGTTTAAAAAAATGAAATCCCTTTGTAACAGACGAGTTTCCGTATGAAATCCTGATACTTTGAAAGAGATCGTCCGTTTTGAACACGAAGTGCATCCAGTTTTTGCCGTATCCCTCTTAACTTTCTTGCACATGCTATGTGGATGAAATGATGATACCATGCCAACTTTCAACCTTTTCAGAGTTCATTTGAAATGCTTTTCAATTTCATGGTCTTATAGCTCAAAATAATTAGTAAATGCATGAAAAATAACAAATGAAGTTAGAAAGGATTGAAAAATGATGATGTGGCTTTGAATGGTGCATTTTGAACACACAAAAAGTCAGGAGTTCAAATAAGTTTTAAAAAATGAAATCCCTTTGTAACAGACGAGTTTCC
>NW_025230346.1:12540-13423 GCF_018294505.1 Triticum aestivum | reverse complement strand
TCTTATAGCTCAAAATAATTAGTAAATGCATGAAAAATAACAAATGAAGTCAGAAAGGATTGAAAAATGACGATGTGGCTTTGAATGGTGCATTTTGAACACACAAAAAGTCAGGAGTTCAAATAAGTTTTAAAAAATGAAATCCCTTTGTAACAGACGAGTTTCCGTATGAAATCCTGATACTTTGAAAGAGATTGTACGTTTTGTACACGAAGTGCATCCAGTTTTTGCCGTAACCCTCTCAAATTTCTTGCACATGCTATGTGGATGAAATGATGATACCATGCCAACTTTCAACCTTTTCAGAGTTCATTTGAAATGCTTTTCAATTTCATGGTCTTATAGCTCAAAATAATTAGTAAATGCATGAAAAATAACAAATGAAGTCAGAAAGGATTGAAAAATGATGATGTCGCTTTGAATGGTGCATTTTGAACACACAAAAAGTCAGGAGTTCAAATAAGTTTTAAAAAATGAAATCCCTTTGTAACAGACGAGTTTCCGTATAAAATCCTGATACTTTGAAAGAGATCGTCCGTTTTGTACACGAAGTGCATCCAGTTTTTGCCATAACTCTCTCAACTTTCTTGCACATGCTATGTGGATGAAATGATGATACCATGCCAACTTTCAACCTTTTCAGAGTTCATTTGAAATGCTTTCCAATTTTAGGGTCTTATAGCTCAAAATAATTAGTAAATGAATGAAAAATAACAAATGAAGTCAGAAAGGATTGAAAAATGATGATGTCGCTTTGAATGGTGCGTTTTGAACACACAAAAAGTCAGGAGTTCAAATAAGTTTAAAAAATGAAATCCCTTTGTAACAGACGAGTTTCCGTATGAAATCCTGATACTTTGAAAGAGATTGTCCGTTTTGTACA
>NW_025230346.1:11439-12019 GCF_018294505.1 Triticum aestivum | reverse complement strand
GCTATGTGGATGAAATGATGATACCATGCCAACTTTCAACCTTTTCAGAGTTCATTTGAAATGCTTTTCAATTTCATGGTCTTATAGCTCAAAATAATTAGTAAATGCATGAAAAATAACTAATGAAGTAAGAAAGGATTGAAAAATGATGATGTGGATTTGACTGGTACATTTTGAACACACAAAAAGTCAGGAGTTCCAATATGTTTTAAAAAATGAAATCCCTTTGTAACAGACGAGTTTCCGTATGAAATCCTGATACTTTGAAAGAGATTGTCCGTTTTGTACACGAAGTGCATCCAGTTTTTACCCTAACCCTCTCAAATTTCTTGCACATGCTATGTGGATGAAATGATGATACCATGCCAACTTTCAACCTTTTCAGAGTTCATTTGAAATGCTTTTGAATTTCATGGTCTTATAGCTCAAAATAATTAGTAAATGCATGAAAAATAACTAACGAAGTAAGAAAGGATTGAGAAATGATGATGTGGCTTTGACTGGTACATTTTGAACACACAAAAAGTCAGGAGTTCCAATATGTTTTAAAAAATGAAATCCCTTTGTAACAGACGAGTTT
>NW_025230346.1:8758-10758 GCF_018294505.1 Triticum aestivum | reverse complement strand
TTAGTAAATGCATGAAAAATAACAAATGAAGTCAGAAAGGATTGAAAAATGATGATATGGCTTTGAATGGTGCATTTTGAACACACACAAAGTGAGGAGTTCAAATAAGTTAAAAAAATGAAATCCCTTTGTAACAGACGAGTTTCCGTATGAAATCCTGATACTTTGAAAGAGATTGTCCGTTTTGTACACGAAGTGCATCCATTTTTGGCCGTAACCCTCTCAACTTTCTTGCACATGCTATGTGGATGAAATGATCATACCATGCCAACTTTCAACCTTTTCAGAGTTCATTTGAAATGCTTTTGAATTTCATGGTCTTATAGCTCAAAATAATTAGTAAATGCATGAAAAATAACAAATGAAGTAAGAAAGGATTGAAAAATGATGATGTGGCTTTGACTGGTACATTTTGAACACACAAAAAGTCAGGAGTTCAAATAAGTTTTAAAAAATGAAATCCCTTTGTAACAGACGAGTTTCCGTATGAAATCCTGATACTTTGAAAGAGATTGTCCGTTTTGTACACGAAGTGCATCCAGTTTTTGCCCTAACCCTCTAAACTTTCTTGCACATGCTATGTGGATGAAATGATGATACCATGCCAACTTTCAACCTTTTCAGAGTTCATTTGAAATGCTTTTCAATTTGATGGTCTTATAGCTCAAAGTAATTAGTAAATGCATGAAAAATAACAAATGAAGTCAGAAAGGATTGAAAATGATGATGTGGCTTTGAATGGTGCATTTTGAACACACAAGAAGTCAGGAGTTCCAATAAGTTTTAAAAAATGAAATCCCTTTGTAACAGACGAGTTTCCGTATGAAATCCTGATACTTTGAAAGACATTGTACATTTTGTACACGAAGTGCATCCAGTTTTTGCCGTAACCCTCTCAACTTTCTTGCACATGCTATGTGGATGAAATGATGATACCATGCCAACTTTAAACCTTTTCAGAGTTCATTTGAAATGCTTTTCAATTTTACGGTCTTATAGCTCAAAATAATTAGTAAATGCATGAAAAATAACAAATGAAGTCAGAAAGGATTGAAAAGTGATGATGTGGCTTTGAATGGTGCATTTTGAACACACAAAAAGTCAGGAGTTCAAATAAGTTTTAAAAAATTAAATCCCTTTGTAACAGACGAGTTTCCGTATGGAATACTGATACTTTGAAAGAGATTGTCCGTTTTGTACATGAAGTGCATCCAGTTTTTGCCGTAACCCTCTAACTTTCTTGCACATGCTATGTGGATGACAGGATGATACCATGCCAACTTTAAGCCTTTTCAGAGTTCATTTGAAATTCTTTTCAATTTTACGGTGTTATAGCTCAAAATGTTTAGTAAATGCATGAAAAATAACAAATGAAGTCAGAAAGGATTGAATAATGATGATGTGGCGTTTAATGGTGCATTTTGAACACACAAAAAGTCAGGAGTTCAAATAAGTTTTAAAAAATGAAATCCCTTTGTAACACACGAGTTTCCGTATGAAATCCTGATACTTTGAAAGAGATTGTCCGTTTTGTACATGAAGTGCATCCAGTTTTTGCCGTAACCCTCTCAACTTTCTTGCACATGCTATGTGGATGAAATGATGATACCATGCCAACTTTAAACCTTTTCAGAGTTCATTTGAAATGCTTTTCAATTTTACGGTCTTATAGCTCAAAATAATTAGTAAATGCATGAAAAATAACACATGAAGTCAGAAAGGATTGAAAAATGATGATGTGGCTTTGAATGGTGCATTTTGAACACACAAAAAATCAGGAGTTCAAATAAGTTTTAAAAAATGAAATCCCTTTGTAACAGACGAGTTTCCGTATGGAATACTGATACTTTGAAAGAGATTGTCCGTTTTGTACACGAAGTGCATCCAGTTTTTGCCGTAACCCTCTAACTTTCTTGCACATGCTATGTGGATGACAGGATGATACCATGCCAACTTTAAACCTTTTCAGAGTTCATTTGAAATGCTTTTCAATTTTACGG
>NW_025230346.1:8137-8748 GCF_018294505.1 Triticum aestivum | reverse complement strand
AAGTTTTAAAAATTAAATCCTTTTGTAACAGACGTGTTTCCGTATGAAATCCTGATACTTTGAAAGAGATTGTCCGTTTTGTACACGAAGTGCATCCAGTTTTTGCTGTAACCCTCTCAACTTTCTTGCACATGCTATGTGGATGAAATGATGATACCATGCCAACTTTCTACCTTTTCAGAGTTCATTTGAAATGCTCTTCAATTTTACGGTCTTATAGCTCAAAATAATTAGTAAATGCATGAAAAATAACAAATGAAGTCAGAAAGGATTGAAAAATGATGATGTGGCTTTGAATGGGGCATTTTGAACACACAAAAAGTCAGGAGTTTAAATAAGTTTTAAAAAATGAAATCCCTTTGTAACAGACGAGTTTCCGTATGAAATCCTGATACTTTGAAAGAGATTGTCCGTTTTGTACACGAAGTGCATCCAGTTTTTGCCGTAACCCTCTCAACTTTCTTGCACATGCTATTTGGATGAAATGATGATACCATGCCAACTTTCAACCTTTTCAGAGTTCATTTGAAATGCTTTTCAATTTCATGGTCTTATAACTCAAAATAATTAGTAAATGCATGAAAAATAACAAATGAAGTCAGAAAGGATTG
>NW_025230346.1:4263-6129 GCF_018294505.1 Triticum aestivum | reverse complement strand
TTCCAATTTTAGGGTGTTATAGCTCAAAATAATTAGTAAATGCATGAAAAATAACAAATGAAGTCAGAAAGGATTGAAAAATGATGATATGGCTTTGAATGGTGCATTTTGAACACACACAAAGTCAGGAGTTCAAATAAGTTAAAAAAATGAAATCCCTTTGTAACAGACGAGTTTCCGTATGAAATCCTGATACTTTGAAAGAGATTGTCCGTTTTGTACACGAAGTGCATCCAGTTTTTGCCGTAACCCTCTCAACTTTCTTGCACATGCTATGTGGATGAAATGATGATACCATGCCAACTTTCAACCTTTTCAGAGTTCATTTGAAATGCTTTTCAATTTTATGGTCTTATAGCTCAAAGTAATTAGTAAATGCATGAAAAATAACAAATGAAGTCAGAAAGGATTGAAAAATGATGATGTGGCTTTGAATGGTGCATTTTGAACACACAAAAAGTCAGGAGTTCAAATAAGTTTTAAAAATGAAATTCTTTTGTAATAGACGAGTTTCCGTATGAAATCCTGATACTTTGAAAGAGATTGTCCGTTTTGTACACGAAGTGCATCCAGTTTTTACCGTAACCCTCTCAAATTTCTTGCACATGCTATGTGGATGAAATGATGATACCATGCCAACTTTCAACCTTTTCACAGTTCATTTGAAATGCTGTTCAATTTTATGGTCTTATAGCTCAAAGTAATTAGCAAATGCATGAAAAATAACAAATAAAGTCGGAAAGGATTGAAAATGATGATGTGGCTTTGAATGGTGCATTTTGAACACACAAGAAGTCAGGAGTTCAAATAAGTTTTAAGAAATGAAATCCTTTTGTAACAGACGAGTTTCCGTATGAAATCCTGATACTTTGAAAGAGATTGTCCGTTTTGTACACGAAGTGCATCCAAATTTTGCCGTAACCCTCTCAACTTTCTTGCACATGCTATGTGGATGAAATGATGATACCATGCCAACTTTCAACCTTTTCAGAGTTCATTTGAAATGCTTTTCAATTTTATGGTCTTCTAGCTCAAAATAATTAGTAAATACATGAAAAATAACTAATGAAGTCAGAAGGATTGAAAAATGATGATGTGGCTTTGACTGGTGCATTTTGAACACACAAAAAGTCAGGTGTTCAAATAAGTTTTAAAAAATGCAATCCCTTTGTAACAGACGAGTTTCCGTATGAAATCCTGATACTTAGAAAGAGATTGTCCGTTTATTACACGAAGTGCATCCAGTTTTTGCCGTAACCCTCTCAACTTTCTTGCACATGCTATGTGGATGAAATGATGATAGCATGCCAACTTTCAACCATTTCAGAGTTCATTTGAAATGCTTTTCAATTTGATGGTCTTATAGCTCAAAATAATTAGTAAATGCATGAAAAATAACAAATGAAGTCAGAAAGGATTGAAAAATGATGATGTGGCTTTGAATGGTGCATTCTGAATACACAAAAAGTCAGGAGTTCAAATAAGTTTTAAAAAATGAAATCCCTTTGTAACAGACGAGTTTCCGTATGAAATCCTGATACTTTGAAAGAGATTGTCCGTTTTGTACACGAAGTGCATCCAGTTTTTGCCGTAACCCTCTCAACTTTCTTGCACATGCTATGTGGATGAAATGATGATACCATGCCAACGTTCAACCTTTTCAGAGTTCATTTGAAATGCTTTTCAATTTTATGGTCTTATAGCTCAAAATAATTAGTAAATGCATGAAAAATAACAAATGAAGTCAGAAAGGATTGAGAAATGATGATGTGGCTTTGAATGGCGCATTTTGAACACACAAAAAGTCAGGAGTTCAAATAAGTTTTAAAAAATGAAATCCCTTTGTAACAGACGAGTTTCCGTATG
>NW_025230346.1:1657-1850 GCF_018294505.1 Triticum aestivum | reverse complement strand
AATTTTATGGTCTTATAGCTCAAAATAATTAGTAAATGCATGAAAAATAACAAATGAAGTCAGAAAGGATTGAAAAATGATGATGTGGCTTTGAATGGCGCATTTTGAACACACAAAAAGTCAGGAGTTCAAATAAGTTTTAAAAAATGAAATCCCTTTGTAACAGACGAGTTTCCGTATGAAATCCTGATAC
>NW_025230346.1:0-1326 GCF_018294505.1 Triticum aestivum | reverse complement strand
CTTTGAAAGAGATTGTCCGTTTTGTACACGAAGTGCATCCAGTTTTTGCCGTAACCCTCTCAACTTTCTTGCACATGCTATGTGGATGAAATGATGATACCATGCCAACTTTCAACCTTTTCAGAGTTCATTTGAAATGCTTTTCAATTCTATGGTCTTATAGCTCAAAGTAATTAGTAAATGCATGAAAAATAACAAATGAAGTCAGAAAGGATTGAAAAATGATGATGTGGCTTTGAATGGTGCATTTTGAACACAAAAAGTCAGGAGTTCAAATAAGTTTTAAAAAATGAAATCCCTTTGTAACAGACGAGTTTCCGTATGAAATCCTGATACTTTGAAAGAGATTGTCCGTTTTGTACACGAAGTGCATCCAGTTTTTACCGTAACCCTCTCAAATATATGGTCTTATAGCTTAAAATAGTTAGTAAATGCATGAAAAATAACAAATGAAGTCAGAAAGGATTGAAAAATGATCATGTGGCTTTGAATGGTGCATTTTGAACACACAAAAAGTCAAGAGTTCAAATAAGTTTTAAAAAATGAAATCCCTTTGTAACAGATGAGTTTCCGTATGAAATCCTGATACTTTGAAAGAGATTGTCCGTTTTGTACACGAAGTGCATCCAGTTTTTACCGTAACCCTCTCAAATTTCTTGCACATGCTATGTGGATGAAATGATGATACCATGCCAACTTTCAACCTTTTCAGAGTTCATTTGAAATGCTTTTCAATTTTATGGTCTTATAGCTCAAAGTAATTAGCAAATGCACGAAAAATAACAAATAAAGTCGGAAAGGATCGAAAAATGATGATGTGGCTTTGAATGGTGCATTTTGAACACACAAGAAGTCAGGAGTTCAAATAAGTTTTAAAAAATGAAATCCTTTTGTAACAGACGAGTTTCCGTATGAAATCCTGATACTTTGAAAGAGATTGTCCGTTTTGTACATGAAGTGCATCCAGTTTTTGCTGTAACCCTCTCAAATTTCTTGCACATGCTATGTGGATGAAATGATGATACCATGCCAACTTTCAACCTTTTCAGAGTTCATTTGAAATGCTTTTCAATTTTATGGTCTTCTAGCTCAAAATAATTAGTAAATACATGAAAAATAACAAATGAAGTCAGAAAGGATTGAAAAATGATGATGTGGCTTTGAATGGTGCATTTTTAACACACAAAAAGTCAGGAGTTCAAATAAGTTTAAAAAAATGAAATCCCTTTGTAACAGACGAGTTTCCGTATGAAATCCTGATACTTTGAAAGAGATTGTCCGTTTTGTACACGCAGTGCATCCAGTTTTTGCCGCAACCCTCTTAAC
>NW_025230345.1:0-14911 GCF_018294505.1 Triticum aestivum | reverse complement strand
GTTTACATCGAATAGATCTCCACAAGAGAGGGGGAGAACATTGTATTGAGATCCAAAAAGAGAGAAGAAGCCATCTAGCTAATAACTATAGAACCGTAGGTCTATGGTAAACTACTCACAACTCATCGGAGGGGCAAGGATGTTGATGTAGAAGCCCTCCATGGTCGATTCCCCCTCCGGCAGAGTGCCGACGAAGGCTCCAAGATGAGATCTCGCGGATATAGAAGGTTACAGCGGTGGAAATTGTGTTTCGTGGTGCTCCTGGATGTTTTCGGGGTACATAGGTATATATAGGAGGAAGAAGTACGTTGGTGGCCGCCCGAGGGGCCCACGAGACAGGGGTCGCGCCCTACAGGGGGGCGCGGCCTCCTATCTCATGGCTTCCTCGGCTGCTTCTTGACTTGCACTCCAAGTCCTCTAGATCATGTTCGTTCCAAAAATCACGCTTCCGAAGGTTTCATTCCGTTTGGACTGCGTTTGATATTCCTTTTCTTCGAAATACTGAAATAGGCAAAAAAACAGCAATATGGGTTGGGCCTCCGGTTAGTAGGTTAGTCCCAAAAATCATATAAATGTGTAAAATGAAGCCCATAAACATCCAAAAGGGGTAATATAATAGCATGGAACAATCAAAAATTATAGATACATTGGAGATGTATTAAGCATCCCCAAGCTTAATTCCTGCTCGTCCTCGAGTAGGTAAATGATAAAAAGAGAACTTTTGATGTGGAATGCTACCTAGCATAATTCATAATGTAATTTTCTTTATTGTGGCATGAATGTTCAGATCTGAATGATTCGAAATAAAAGTTCATATTGATAAAAGAAATAGTAACACTTCAAGCATACTAATCAAAGTAATCATGTCTTCTCAACATAAAATGGCAAAAGAAAGCTCATCCCTACAAAATCATATAGTTAGGCTATGCTTCATTTTCGTCACACAAAGATGTTCCCAACTTCTATACCCCCGATGACAAGCCAAGCAATTGTTTCATACTTAAATAATCTCAAACTTTTTCAGCCTTCATGCAATACATGAGCGTGAGCCATGGATATAACATTATGGGTGGAATAGAATATGATGATGGGGATTGTGTGGAGAAGACAAAAAAGGAGAAAGTCTCACATTGACGAGGATAATCAACGGGCTATGGAGATGCCCATCAATTGATGTCAACATGAGGAGTAGGGATTGCCATGCAACGGATGCACTAGAGCTATAAATGAATGCTCAACAAAAGAAAACTAGTGGGTGTGCATCCAACTTGCTTGCTCATGAAGACCTAGGGCATTTGAGGAAGCCCATCGTAGGAATATACAAGCCAAGTTCTATAATGAAAAATTCCCACTAGTATGACAAAGACAACCTATGAGACTCACTATATGAAAAACATGGTGCTACTTTGAAGCACAATATATGGGACTCACTACATGAAGAACAAGGTGCTACTTTGAAGCACAAGTGTGGAAAAAGGAGATAGTAACATTGCCCTTTTTATTATTTTTTTCTTTTTTTCTTTTTTTTTTCTTTTTTTTTCTTTTTTGGGCCTTTCTGTTTTTTGGCCTTTCTTCTTTTTTTCCTTTTTTTTCTTTGGGCAATGCTCTAATAATGATGATCATCACACTTCTATTGATTACAACATATGAATTACAACTCGAAACTAGAACAAGATATGACTCTATATGAATGCCTCCGGCGGTGTACCGGGATGGTGCAATGAATCAAGCGTGACATGTATGAAAAATAATGCATGGTGGATTTGCCACAAATACGATGTCAACTACATGATCATGCAATGGCAATATGACAAAAGTAAAGTATGTCATGATGATGAAGAACGGAACGGCAGAAAGTTGCATGGCAATATATCTCAGAATGACTATGGGGATGCCATAATAGGTAGGTATGGTGGCTGTTTTGAGGAAGATATAAGGAGGTTTATGTGTGATAGAGCGTATCGTATCACGGGGTTTGGATGCACCGGCGAAGTTTGCACCAACTCTCAAGGTGATAAAGGGCAATGCACGGTACCGAAGTGGCTAGCAAAGGCGGAAAGGTAAAAGTGTGTATAATCCATGGACTCAACATTAGTCAAAAGAACTCATATACTTATTGCAAAAATTTAGAAGTCATCAAAAATCAAGTACTACGCGCATGCTCCTAGGGGGATAGATTGGTAGCAAAAGACCATCGCTCATCCCCGACCGCCACTCATAAGGATGCACAAGCTAGGTACACTTCATGTTTCAAATTTGTTACACAACTTTAACCATACATGCATGCTACGGGACTTGCTAACTTCAACACAAGCATTCTTTAAATTTATAATCACCCAACTAGCATGACTTTAATATCACTACCTCCATATTTCAAAACAATTATCAAGTATCAAATTGATCATAGCATCCAATTCACTTCCTATGATAGTTTTTATTATACCCAACTTGGATGCCTGCCATTCTAGGACCAATTTTGGGCCAGTTCTTTTGGGCGATTCTCCCAGAATCGCCCCTCTCCCCAGCTTCTCCCAGAATCACCACTTCATATTTTTTTACAATCCTAGCTAATTAGACCTTAACTAGATAGGATTGTAAAAAAAATAGGAAGTGACGATTCTGGGCAAAGCTGGGGAGGGGGGCGATTCTGGAAGAATCGTCCAAAAGAACTGGGCCTTTATAACCATAGCAAATACCATGCTGTTCTAAAAGACTCTCAAAATAATATAAGTGAAGCATGAGAGACTAGAAATTTCTTCAAAATTAAGACACCACCGTGCTCTAAAACATATAAGTGAAGCACTAGAGCAAAAACTATCAAGCTCAAAAGATATAAGTGAAGCACATAGAGTATTCTAGCAAATTCTAATCAAATAGGCTTCTCCCAAAAGGTGTGTACAGCAAGGATGATTGTGGTAAACTAAAAAGCAAATACTAATATAATACACGACTCTCCAAGCAAAACACATATCAAGTGGCGAATAAAAATATAGCTCCAAGTAAAGTTACCGATGAACGAAGACGAAAGAGGGGATGCCTTCCCGGGGCATCCCCAAGCTTAGGATTTTGGCTGTTCTTGAATATCTTGGGGTGCCTTGGGCATCCCAAAGCTTAGGCTCTTGCCACCCTTTATTCCATAGTCCATAAAAGCTTTACCCAAAACTTGAAAACTTCACAACACAAAACTCAACAGGAAATCTTATAAGCTCCGTTAGTGAAAGAAAACAAAACCACCACATAAGGTACTGCAATGAACTCATTCTTTATTTAATTTGGTGTTAAACCTACTGTATTCCAACTTCCTTATGGTTTATAAACTATTTTACTAGCCATAGATGCATTGAAATAAGCAAACAACACACGAAAAACAGAATCTGTCAAAATCAGAACAGTCTGTAGCAATCTGTAACTAACGCAAACTTCTGGAACTCTAAAAATCCTACAAAAATAGGAAGTCCTGGAAAATTTGTTTATTGAACAGCAGAAAAAAGAATCAACGCAAAATCACGTTCCTGTAATTTAACAAAATTATATTCGTGCGTGCAAAGTTTCTGTTTTTCAGCAGAATCAAATCAGCTATCATCGTAGGTTATCCTATAGGTTCTACTTGGCACACACACTAATTAAAAGATAAAAACACATCTAAACAGAAGGTAGATGCAAGACATACATCAAGTGTTCTCAAATCATTAAAGACTCAATCCGATAAGCACGGCAAGACATACATCAAGTGTTCTCAAATCATTAAAGACTCAATCCGATAAGATAACTTTAAGAGGAAAACTCAATTCATCACAAGAGAGTAGAGGGGGAGAAACATCATAAGATCCAACTATAATAGCAAAGCTCGCGATACATCATGATCGTGCCATAGAGAGAACACGAGAGAGAGAGAGATTAAACACATAGCTACTAGTACATACCCTCAGCCCCGAGGGTGAACTACTCCCTCCTCGTCATGGAGAGCGTCGGGATGATGAAGATGGCCACCAGTGAGGGATTCCCCCTCTGGCAGGGTGCCGGAACGGGCTCCCGAGAGGTCTTTGGTGGCTACAGAGGCTTGCGGCGGCGGAACTCCCGATCTATCTTCGTATTCGATGTTTTTAGGGTATATGGGAATATATAGGCGAAAGAAGTCGGTCGAGGGAGCCACAAGGGGCCCACGAGACAGGGGGCGCGCCCAGGGGGGTGGGCGCGCCCTCCTATCTCCTGCCCTCCTCGAAGCTTCCCTGGCTTGTACTCCAAGTCTCCCGGATCATGTTCGTTCCAAAAATCACGCTCCCGAAGGTTTCATTCCATTTGGACTCCGTTTGATATTCCTTTTCTTCGAAACACTGAAATAGGCAAGAAAATAACAATATGGGCTGGGCCTCCGGTTAGTAGGTTAGTCCCAAAAATGATATAAATGTGTAAAGTAAAGCCCATAAACATCCAAAACGGGTAATATAATAGCATGGAACAATCAAAAATTATAGATACGTTGAAGACATATCAAGCATCCCCAAGCTTAATTCCTGCTCGTCCTCGAGTAGGTAAATGATAAAAACAGAATTTTTGATGTGGAATGCTACCTAGCATAATTCTCAATGTAATTTTCTTTATTGTGGCATGAATGTTCAAATCCAAATGATTCAAAATAAAAGTTCATATTGACATAAGAAATAGTAATACTTCATACATACTAATCAAAGCAATCATGTCTTCTCAAAATAACATGGCTAAATAAAGTTCATCCCTACAAAATCATATAGTTATGCTATGTTTCATTTTCATCACACAAAATACTCCCATCAAGAATAACCCCGGTTTCAGCCAAACAATTGGTTCATACTTTTTAACGTGCTTCAGCCTTTTTCAACTCTCACGCAATACATGAGCATGAGCCATGGATATAGCACTACGGGTGAAATAGAATATGATGATCGAGATTGTGTGGAGAAGACAAAAAAAGGAGAAAGTCTCACATTGACGAGGCTAATCAACGGGCTATGGAGATTCCCATCAATTGATGTCAACATGAGGAGTAGGGATTGCCATGCAATGGATGCACTAGAGCTATAAATGTATGAAATCTCAACAAAAGAAACTAAGTGGGTGTGCATCCAACTTGCTTGCTCACGAAGACCTAGGGCATTTTGAGGAAGCTCATCATAGGAATATACAAGACAAGTTCTATAATGAAAAATTCCCACTAGTATATGAAAGTGACAACATATGAGACTTGCTACATGAAGAACATGGTGCTACTTTGAAGCACAAGTGTGGAAAAAGAGATAGTAACATTGCCCCCTTTTTTTCTTTTTTTGGGCCTTTCTTTTTTTTCTTTTTGGCCTTTTTTTTCTTTTTAGGGACAGTGCTCTAATAATGATGATCATCACACTTTTATTGATTTACAACTCATGAATTACAACTCAAAACTAGACCAAGATATGACTCTATATGAATGCCTTCCGGCGGTGTACCGGGATGGGCAATGAATCAAGAGTGACATGTATGAAAATTTATGCATGGTGGTTTTGCCACAAATACGATGTCAAGTACATGATCATGCAAGGCAATATGACAATGATAATGTGTGTCATGATGATGAACAGAACGGTGGAAAGTTGCATGGCAATATATCTCGGAATGGCTACAGTGATAATTTCCCTCGCTAGACACCATACTCTCCTAGGTTGTGAAACCAAGGCTATGACCACCAAAAGCTATGGAAATCAAAGCAAATGGAGACCAAAGCTCTTATACCACTTGTAGGATCGAAAGTATGTCTAGAGGGGGGTGATTAGACTACTTGACCAAATAAAAACTTATCCTTTTCCCAATTTTGGTCTTTGGCAGATTTTAGTTATCTTAGCACAAGTCAAGCAACCTTAACACAATTCAAGCAAGCAAGCAAAGAGTATATGAGCATAGGAAAGTAAAGCATGCAACTTGCAAGAATGTAAAGGGAAGGGTTTGGAGAATTCAAACGCAATTTGGAGACACGGTGATTTTTGAGCCGTGGTTCCGATAGGTGGTGCTATCGTACATCCACGTTGATGGAGACTTCAACCCACGAAGGGTAACGGTTGCGCTAGTCCACGGAGGGCTCCACCCACGAAGGGTCCACGAAGAAGCAACCTTGTCTATCCCACCATGGCTGTCGCCCACGAAGGACTTGCCTCACTAGCGGTAGATCTTCATGAAGTAGGAGATCTCCTTGCCCTTACAACCTCCTTGGTTCAACTCCACAATCTTGTCAGAGGCTCCCAAGTGACACCTAGCCAATCTAGGAGACACCACTCTCCAAGAAGTAACAAATGGTGTGTTGATGATGAACTCCTTGCTCTTGTGCTTCAAATGATAGTCTCCCCAACACTCAACTCTCTCTCACAGGATTTGGATTTGGTGGAAAGAAGATTTGAGTGGAAAGCAACTTGGGGAAGGCTAGAGAACAAGATTCATATGGTAGGAATGGAATATCTTGGCCTCAACACATGAGTAGGTGGTTCCTTCTCAGAAATAGCAAGTTAGAGGTGTAGGTTTGTTCTGATGGCTCTCTCTACGAATGAAGAGGAGGTGGAGGGGTATATATAGCCTCCACACAAAATCTAACCGTTACACACAACTTGCCAAACTCGGTGGGACCGAATTGGTAAACTCGGTCAGACCGATTCAGCAAATCTAGTGACCGTTAGGATTTTCGGTGGGACCGACATGCAACTTGGTAGGACCGATATGGTTAGGGTTAGGGCATAACGTAATCTCGGTGAGACCGATTACACAAACTCGGTGAGACCGATTTTGGTAATAAGCTAACTAGAGAGTTGGTCAGGTAAACTCGGTGGGACCGATCCGCTCATTTCGGTGGGACCAAAATATTACGAAAAGGAAACAGGGAGTTTACATTGAAATCTCGGTGGGACCGATCGCTCATCTCGGTGGTACCGAAACACTATGAAGGGAAACAGAGAGATTACAACCCCATCTCGGTGAGACCGAGATCCCTATCGGTGAGACTGATTTGCCTAGGGTTTGTGGTAGTGGCTATGACATCTGAACTCGGTGGCGCCAGGTAGAAAGAATCGGTGGGGCCGAGTTTGACTGTTGGTTTAGGTCATATGTGGATCAGAGAAAGTAGTTGAAGGTTTTGGAGCATATCACTAAGCACTGTGGAGCAAGAAACTCATTAAGCAACACCTCATCCCTCCTTGATAGTATTGGCTTTTCCTATAGACTCAATGTGATCTTGGATCACTAAAATATAAAATGTAGAGTCTTGAGCTTTTGAGCTTGAGCCAATCCTTTTCTCCTTAGTATTTTGAGGGATCCACTTTTCTCATCCATGACATGCCATTCATTGAGCTTTTCCTGAAATATTCATCTTGGAATGGTGTTAGCTCAATGAGCTATATGTTGTTAGGAATTACCAAAACCACCTAGGGATAGTTGCACTTTCACTTACTGTACTCTGTTCATGTAGAACAAGTGCCTAAACCTAAAGAACAATTATTCTAATTTAAAATTCCATTGCTATCATAGTTCAAAAAAGCGCTAGGCGTTAATTGTGTGTTTTGCCACCGCCTTGTGCTTTACTGACCAAAGTGCATGCTTATGCGCAGTTATGCACAGATTATGCGTAGTTATGCGCAATGCGTTTTGCCAACGCCTAGAGCCTAGGCGCGCTTAAGCGCTCGCTTAGGCGCGCCTTTTTTAACTATGATTGCTTTGCTCTTGTATCATTGTATTTACTCATAAAAACTTAGTTTTAAATTGAAGGATCCAATCGAAACTCCAATGGCATAATAGGTATGTTCACGCATGTTTCTTTAACAGGTTTGCTCTTATCAATAGCTCTGTTGATTTCAATTTCAATTGTGTATACAGTTTATTTTCATATCATGCACATTACTAGCATCACAACAGAGCCAGTAGTGTTGTTGTACATGTGGACCCGTGGTACCATCTGAAACCTTGTTGTGCTGTGTAGTTTCCCACGCTTTGTATTCTTTCACTACTGCTTTGTCTTGAACTGATATGATTTGAACCGTGTCTCAATTTTGATTTGGCAAGACAATGCTGTGACCATAGGACATAGATATATGTTTGTTTGATGCTTTTATTATGTACTAGTTCTTGGCAATAGAAGACTTGGTAGTTTAATCCTGTCCACCTTACTAATGAACTGGTTCACCTAAATGAGTTTCATATACTAGTACATGCTAAACTTGTTATGTGTCTTCTTGTTACTTCTTTTAGAATGCTGACAGAATATTGGGGAAGAGTGCCTTATTAAGCAATGGTAAAGGAAGTAATGCAGATAAGGTACAGGATAGTGACACATCCTTGTTGATCTCCAACAAAGCTGATAAAACAGCTAAGGCAGACTATCTTGAAGACAACGAGACAACCCCAAAGTCCTGTCTTGGTTTAGTGTTCGAGTTACTAGCCACTACCGCATGCACAAGCTATTCAAACTCATTGTCTGAATCAGTTCAGTTTCTTGAGTCTCAACTACAAGATGAAAGACATCGATCAGTTGTGCTGCGACAAGAAGCAAAAGGACTGCGGAAGTCCCTGGAGCATTCAGATGCATACTTTCTGGTGCAACAGCAAGCGTTGGAGGATTTTAGCACCAAATAGGACAAAGCTACTTATTGCCAGCATGGTGGATACCCAGGATAATGTTTCTTGAGCTCTTCTGAAGTTGTTTCAGTCATGCTCTTGTTTTGCTGCCGCGTTTATTTGCACTGGTGGCCAATTTTGACGGCCAGTGTATGTAATTGCTGCTTTGTTCCCTATATTTGCACTGGTGGCGAACTTTGATGCCCATTGGATGTAATATGTGTAATAGCGGTAATTGGCTAGCCTTAATTGCTTACTTATTTATTTCCTTATTGTCTTGCTTAGTTGTTTGCTTGTAGTCACTGCAGTTCTTTTTCTGTGTTTTTCTAGTGGCCACAATAGCCTATTTTTGGTAACTAGGCCAAAATAATCATGGAAACACACGGACTGTTGTAACCATGGGCCTCCTGTAGGCCGTATGATCCATGGGCCTTCGTTCGGCCGTAGGACCATTGGCCTTCTATACGGGTCGTAGGATCCATCGGCCTTCTATACGGGCCTTAGGGATCAATGGGCCTTCTACGGGCCGTATGATCCATGGGCCTTCTACGGGCCGTACTATCCATGGGCCTCATATGGGCCGTAGGATCCATGGGCCTTCTACGGGGCGTATCATCATTTCGCCAATCATGGGCCGTACTATTCGTGGACCATAACAGGCCGTTAATAGGCCGTATTTGATAACTCTATGAAAATAGCCCAATAGGTTTTTTTACATGAAAACGGCCCAACGTATTAACGGTCCGCAAATGGGCTGACTATAACGATGGGCTGAATTTGGCCCACAAGCAGAAAATGACAGTAACAGGCCATATGTAACCGAATGCTGCAAATGATGTTGGGGAACGTAGTAATTTCAAAATTTCCTACGCACACGCAAGATCATGGTGATGCATAGCAAAGAAAGGGGAGAGTGTTGTCCACGTACCCTCGTAGACCGAAAGCGGAAGCGTTAGAACAACGTGGTTGATGTAGTCGTACGTCTTCACGATCCGACCGATCCAAGTACCGAACGTACGGCACCTTCGAGTTCAGCACACGTTCAGCTCGATGACGATCCCTGGACTCCGATTCAGCAGGGTGTCGGGGATGAGTTCCGTCAGCACGACGGCGTGGTGACGACGATGATGTTCTACCGACCCAGGGCTTCGCCTAAGCACCGCAACGATATGACCGAGGTGGAATATGGTGGAGGGGGGCACCGCACACGGCTAAGGAACGATCACGAAGATCAACTTGTGTGTCTAGAGGTGCCCCCCTGCCCCCGTATATATAGGAGCAAGGGGGGAGGGGGCGGCCGGCCTAGGAGGGGCGCGCCAAGGGGAGTCCTACTCCCACCGGGAGTAGGACTCCCTCCTTCCTTGTTGGAGTAGGAGAAGGGGGGAAAGAGGGGGAGAGGAGGAAGGAAAAGGGGGCTGCACCCCTTGTTCAATTCGGACCAGAGGGGGTCTGCGCACCTCCTTCCTTTCGGCCTCTCTCCTCTATTTCCGTATGGCCCAATAAGGCCCATATACTCCCCGGCGAATTCCCGTAATTCTCCGGTACTCCGTAAAATACCCGAATCACTCGGAACCTTTCCGAAGTCTGAATATAGTCGTCCAATATATCAATCTTTACGTCTCGACCATTTTGAGACTCCTCGTCATGTCCTCGATCTCATCTGGGACTCCGAACTCCTTCGGTACATCAAAACTCATAAACTCATAATATAACTGTCATCGAAACCTTAAGCGTGCGGACCCTACGGGTTCGAGAACAATGTAGACATGACCGAGACACGTCTCCGGTCAATAACCAATAGCAGAACCTGGATGCTCATATTGGCTCCCACATATTCTACGAAGATCTTTATCGGTCAAACCGCATAGCAACATACGTTGTTCCCTTTGTCATCGGTATGTTACTTGCTCGAGATTCGATCGTCGGTATCTCAATACCTAGTTCAATCTCGTTACCGGCAAGTCTCTTTACTTGTTCCGTAATACATCATCCCGCAACTAATTCATTAATTGCAATGCTTGCAAGGCTTAAGTGATGTGTATTACCGAGAGGGCCCAGAGATACCTCTCTGACAATCGGAGTGACAAATCCTAATCTCAAAATACGCCAACCCAACATGTACCTTCGGAGACACCTGTAGAGCACCTTTATAATCACCCAGTTATGTTGTGACGTTTGGTAGCACACAAAGTGTTCCTCCGATAAACGGGAGTTGCATAATATCATAGTCATAGGAACATGTATAAGTCATGAAGAAAGCAACAACAACATACTAAACGATCGTGTGCTAAGCTAACAGAATGGGTCATGTCAATCACATCATTCTCCTAATGACGTGATCCCATTAATCAAATGACAACTCATGTCTATGGTTAGGAAACATAACCATCTTTGATCAACGAGCTAGTCAAGTAGAGGCATACTAGTGACAATTTGTTTGTCTATGTATTTCACACATGTATTATGTTTCCGGTTAATACAATTCTAGCATGAATAATAAACATTTATCATGATATAAGGAAATAAATAATAACTTTATTATTGCCTCTAGGGCATATTTCCTTCAGTCTCCCACTTCTACTAGTCAATAATCTAGTTCACATCATCATGTGATTCAACACCAATATTCACATCTGTATGTGATTAACACCCATAGTTCACATCGTCATGTGACCAACACCCAAAGGGTTTACTAGAGTCAATAATCTAGTTCACATCGCTATGTGATTAACACCCAAAGAGTACTAAGGTGTGATCATGTTTTGCTCGTGAGAGAAGTTTAGTCAACGTGTCTGTCACATTCAGAGCCGTATGTATTTTGCAAATATTCTATGTCTACAATGCTCTGCATGGGGCTACTCTAGCTAATTGATCCCACTTTCAATATGTATCCAGATTAAGACATAGAGTCATCTGGATCAGTGCCAAAACTTGTATCGACATAACCCTTTACGACGAACCTTTTGTCACCTCCATAATCGAGAAACATATCCTTATTCTACTAAGGATAATTTTTGACCGCTGTCCAGTGATCTACTCCTAGATCACTATTGTACTCCCTTGCCAAACTCACTGGTAGGGTATGCAATAGATCTGGTACACAGCATGGCATACTTTATAGAACCTATGGCCAAGGCATAGGGAATGACTTTCATTCTCTTTCTATCTTCTGCCGTGGTCGGGCTTTGAGTCTTACTCAATTTCACACCTTGTAACACAGGCAAGAACTCTTTCTTTGAATGTTCCATTTTGAACTACTTCAAAATCTTGTCAAGGTATGTATTCATTGAAAAACTTATCAAGCGTCGTGATCTATCTCTATAGATCTTGATGCTCAATATGTAAGCAGCTTCACCGAGGTCTTTCTTTGAAAAACTCCTTTCAAACACTCCTTTATGCTTTGCAGGATAATTCTACATTATTTCCAATCAACAATATGCCATTCACATATACTTATCAGAAATGCTATAGTGCTCCCACTCACTTTCTTGTAAATACAGGCTTCTCCAAAAGTCTGTACAAAACCAAATTCTTTGATCACACTATCAAAGTGTTTATTCCAACTCCGAGAGGCTTGCACCAGTCCATAAATGGATCGCTGGAGCTTGCACACTTTGTTAGCTCCCTTTGGATTGACAAAACCTTCTGGCTACATCATATACAACTCTTCTTCCAGAAACCCATTCAGGAATGCAGTTTTGACATCCATCTACCATATTTCATAATCATAAAATGCAGCAATTGCTAACATGATTCGGACAGACTTTTAAGCATCGATACGAGTGAGAAAAATATCATTGTATTCAACGCCTTGAACTTGTCGAAAAACTGTTTGCGACAATTCGAGCTTTGTAGATAGTAACACTAGTATCAACGTTCGTCTTCTTCTTGAAGATCCATTTATTTTCTATGGATTGACAATCATCGGGCAAGTCCACCAAAGTCCACACTTTGTTCTCGTACATGGATCATATCTCAGATTTCATGGCCTCCAGCCATTTCGCGGAATCTTGGCTCATCATCGCTTCCTCATAGTTCGTAGGTTCATCATGGTCTAGTAACATGACTTCCAGAACAGGATTACCGTACCACTCTGGTGCGGATCGTACTCTGGAAGACCTACAAGGTTCTGTAATAACTTGATCTGAAGTTTAATGATCATCACCATTAGCTTTCTCACTAATTGGTGTGGGAATCACTGGAACTGATTTCAACGATGAACTATTTTCCAATTCAGGAGAAGGTACAATTACCTTATCAAGTTCTACTTTCCTCCCACTCACTTCTTTCGAGAGAAACACCTTCTCTAGAAAGGATCCATCTTAGCAACGAATAACTTGCCTTCGGATCTGTGATAGAAGGTGTACCCAATAGTTACCTTTGGGTATTCTATGAAGACGCACTTCTCCGATTAGGGTTCGAGCTTATCAGGTTGAAACTTTTTCACATAAGCATCGCAGCCCCAAACTTTAAGAAATGACAACTTTGGTTTCTTGCCAAACCACAGTTCATAAGGCGTCGTCTCAACGGATTTTGATGGTGCCCTATTTAAAGTGAATGCAACTGTCTCTAATGCATAATCCCAAAGCGATAGTGGTAAATCGGTAAGATACATCATAGATCGCACCATATCCAATAAAGTGCGGTTACGACGTTCGGACACACCATAATGTTGTGGTGTTCCAGGTGGCGTGAGCTGTGAAACTATTCCACATTGTTTTATATGAAGGCCAAACTCATAACTCAAATATTCTCCTCCACGATCAGATCGTAGAAACTTTATTTTCTTGTTACGATGATTCTCCACTTCACTATGAAATTCTTTGAACTTTTCAACTATTTCAGACTTATGTTTCATCAAGTAGATATACGCATATCTGCTCAAATCATCTGTGAAGGTTAGAAAATAATGATACTTGCCACGAGCCTTCATACTCATTGGTCTGCATACATCAGTATGTATTATTTCCAACAAGTCAGTAGCTCATTCCATTGTTCCAAAGAACGGAGTTTTAGTCATCTTGCCCAAAAGGCACGGTTCACAAGCATCAAATGATTCATAACCAAGTGATTCTGAAAATCCATCTTTATGGAGTTTCTTCATGCGCTTTACACCTATATGACCCAAACAACAGTGCCACAAATAAGTTGCACTATCATTATTAACTTTGCATCTTTTGGCATCAATATTATGAATATGTGTATCACTACGATCGAGATCCAACAAACTATTTTCAGTGGGTGTATGACCATTGAAGGTTTTATTCATGTAAATAAAAACAACAATTATTCTCTGATTTTAAATGAATAACCGTATTGCAATAAACATGATCAAATCATATTCATGCTCAATGCAAACACCAAATAACATTTATTTAGGTTTAACACTAATCCCAAAAGTATAGGGAGTGTGCGATGATGATCATATCAATCTTGGAACTACTTCCAACACTCATCGTCACTTCCCCTTCAACTAGTCTCTGTTTATTCTGTAACTCCTGTTTTGAGTTACTAATCTTAGCAACCGAACAAGTATCAAATACTCAGGGGCTACTATAAACACTAGTAAGGCACACATCAATAATCTGTATATCAAATATACCCTTGTTCACTTTGCCATCCTTCTTATCCACCAAATATTCAGGGCATTTCCGCTTCCAGTGACCATTTCCTTTGTAGTGTAAGCACTCAGTTTCAGGCTTTGGTCCATCTTTGGTCTTCTTCATGGGAGTGACAACTTGTTTGCCATTCTACTTGAAGTTTCTCTTTCTTTCCCTTTGCCCTTTTCTTGAAACTAGTGGTCTTATCAATCATCAACACTTGATGCTCTTTCTTGATTTCTACCTTCATCGATTTCAACATCATGAAGAGCTCAAGAATCATTTTCGTCATCCCTTGCATACTATAGTTCATCATGAAATTCTAGTAACTTAGTGATGGTGACTAGAGAATTCTGTCAATCACTATCTTATCTGGAAGATTAACTCCCACTTGATTCAAGCGATCAAAGTACCCAGACAATCTGAGCACATGCTTACTAGTTGAGCGATTCTCCTCCATCTTTTAGCTATAGAACTTGTTGGAGACTTCATATCTCTCAACTCGGGTATTAACTTCAACTCCTGGAACATCTCATATGGTCCATGACGTTTAAAACGTCTTTGAAGTCCCGATTCTAAGCCATTAAGCATGGTGCACTAAACTATTAAGTAGTCATCATATTGAGCTAGCCAAACGTTCATAACGTCTGCATCTGCTCCTGCAATAGGTCTGTCACCTAGCGGTGCATTAAGGACATAATTCTTCT